>NC_060273.1:64570748-64870748 GCF_021613505.1 Equus quagga | reverse complement strand
GAGTTGGGCGAATGATCACAGTGAGGAAAACTTGTCCAAGGCCATGCCCGTGGAAACTTTATTATTAAGACAAACTTCTGAAAGGCAATATAAAATGTTTTATATACTTTATTTTAATAAATGAGTTTCTTTAATTTTAACTATTTATTTAAAAAACCATCTCCAAGAGCATGTACCACATTGTTGGTGAAAGTGTTTAATATTGGTTTCATATGATAAGGAAGTTAATAGAATCATGGATGTGACCGTGTGGAAGGGATTTGGACCATACCGTAGTTCAGAATTTCTTGAGTTTGAGTAATATAGAGACTCCTTTTAACAGGAGGGGAAAAAAAGATCCATGCCTCCATAGTTGATTTAATTATTTTTATTATACTGTTCTTTAAATATGTACAAATGAAAAAGACCCACCTAGATATTATCTCTCCATTTTAATCATTGTTGGGCAGTTATAACACTAAAACAAATTTATGAATTAAATACAAAGAAAACTACGTAACAGTAATATCCAGATTATCAACTTTGGTTTCTTACATAGAAAATTTTACTGGAATTTAAGAAGGCTTACACCGTGGACAAGAACATGAACATGACAGGTATCTAGAGATTATTTTGTTTTTGACACACTCATACTCCTGTATCCTGAATGGACGGTTAATTCTTCCATGACTTTTTCTCTTCAGATCTACTTTCACTTGTATGTCATGATGTCATTTGACCTGCACCCTGGAAGGAATGTGCCATTGTGTGTTATGTCATACTCTCTTCCTTTCTCATTATTCATGACAAAATGGAATCATCTGTTGCCAACATGATTGTACACTGAAAACAAATGCAGGCACCAAAACTGTGTGGTAGTGGCTGTTGGTTATGAATTGGATCTACATTTTCTTTTTGTTGTATATATATGTTTTTATTTTTTATTTTATTTTTTTTGCTGAGAAAAATTTGCCCTGAGCTAACATCTGTTGCCAATCTCCTGCTCGTTTTTTTCTCCTCCCCAAAGCCCCAGCACATAGTTGTATATTCTAGTTATAAGGCCTTCTATGTGAGCTGCCACCACAGCATGGCTACTGACAGACAAGCTGTATGGTTGTGTGCCCGGGAACCAAACCTAGGCCGCTGATGTGGAGCACCCCAAACGTTAACCACTAAGCCATCAGGGCTGGCTCTGGATCTGCATTTTCTAGGACAGAACTTGCATAAGTAAAATATACATGTAAAAATAAAGTGAAAGAAAAACACAAAAACAAAGTTGCTAGAAAACTCTCAGATGCCTGAGAAGATCTGAGGAGCCCTGATGCATTGCTTATCCTGGCCAGTTCTGGTTCCATGGAAAGAACTCCTTCAGGAATCTGGGGAGGAACAGTCATGGAAACACACCATCTGCATTTCTAATGGAGTCCAGTTACCCTTGTTTGTTTCAAATATTGGGGTTTTGCAAGAGATTTCATTTGAAAAGAGTTTTAATAGTGTATCAGTGAAGACTGCATGTGGCTGCAAGTAATAGAAACCCTGCTCACAGAAATCTAAATGTGTAAGGGCTTACTTTTTGCACATATATATGTAGACCACACCTACACAGTCCAGGATGGTTGTAGCAACTGAGCAATGCCCACAAGGACCAATGCTTCCTTTGTGCTCCACCATCCTCAGCGCTTGAGCTCAACTCCCTGTGCTCATCTCCGTGTGTTGTGTTCAAGTCAGGGCAAAGGTGGCAGGACATGAAAGGGAAAAACTATTTTTCTTCAGGAACCTTTGCTCCTTTAATCACAGAGGGATCCCCTCCCATGTAGACTTCCCCTCATGTCTCAGAATACACAGCCAGAACAGGGTTGTGTGCCCACTGGCCCCATGGACTGACATTACCGTGATAGGTTTAGTCCGATCAGCTTTCATCCTCTGGTGTGGAGTAGGAGCCCACGGGTTCAGATCAGGAGCTGTCTACCTGATAAGGAGTGTGTCAGTGTTCTATTAGCAGCAAAGAGCAGGGAGGATGTCTGTGGGCTAGGCATGGACAGTTTGGGCCACAGATGCTTGACCTTTTTTTAAAAAAAAAATGAATAAACACATTTGAAAAACACTGCTCTAATAATCCATTTCTTCCATTTTAAAGAGGTGGACACTGAGACTAAAAATGTGTTACCTGCCTGAGGAACACAGGCAGTCCGAGACAACAGCTGGGCTTCTTGTCCCTTGGCTCTGAGTCTGGTGTGGACCACGTGGTGTATGTATTGCCCAGTAATGACAGCTGAGTGAGACTTCAGAAGCCGTGCTAGAGAAAGGAATATCATGATGGAATCTTGGTATTAGAAGGTCTTTCAGAAATCACCTGGGTCCATGGTTTCTCAAAACCTCCTTAATCAAAGTTTCTGAGATTAGAGTTGGGGAGTCTTTATATTTTTAAAATCTCTGAGTGGTGGAAGCCAGCCAGACTCTGGTCCGCAGAACTGCGTTTGTTTAGCACTGCCGT
Source organism: Equus quagga (assembly GCF_021613505.1). NCBI lineage: Eukaryota > Metazoa > Chordata > Mammalia > Perissodactyla > Equidae > Equus > Equus quagga. The sequence continues at coordinate 64,868,275 of NC_060273.1, read as the reverse complement.
GGCTAAATCATTACCCACTGCAGGAATGCCATTTATAGTGTTGGTGACAGATCTCAGCCAGATGTGATGGCAATGCCCTCGGTGATGGAGAACCTCACAATCTGCGAGGCACCTTGGGGAGTTGTTTCTCATCTCATGGCTCCTCAGACTGAGTCAAATTTGTGTCTCTGTACTTGGTAACCCATGGCCATTGTCATAGTCTCTTAAGCCACACTTGAGGATGGTGGTGGTACTTGGTGCAGAAGTGAGGTGAAGAGAGGGGGTAAAGGTAGAGGTGGTCAGAAATCTTGGGATAGGTCTTGATGCCACTAATAGCTGGATCTCAGTTTTCCCATCTGTAAAATGGGATCAGATGTCTCTAAAGTGTTTTCCCTTTCTCACAATCTATGAGTTTTGTAATTCTAAAGCTCTCCCTTTTCTTTATGAATGTCTTAGTCTTCCTTTCCCAAGGCTGGGCATCTTGAATTGTTTCATCTCTCCCTTGTCTTTTCCTGCGTTACTCTCTTCACTCTTCTCTGAACATATTCCAGTTAACCTCCTCCAGACAAAAATATGGCTTCCTGAACTCAATTCCAGTCATCTGACGGGTGCGTCTTCTATGAACAGGACACTACACATCTATTCACCAGCCGAACGGGAAAGGGTGATTGTAACGGACAAGAAGCACAGTAAGAATGAAGAATGGAAGGCGGAGTGATCTTGTAGCAGAAGGAGAGTGATTATATTGTGAAGTGAGCCCAGGCTCTGAGGAAGGCAGACCTGGACTGTGATCCTGGCTCTGTGACCTTGGACACGTTACATCATCTCCACATGCCACAATTTTATCATCCTTAAAATGGACATAATAGTATCTACCTGTTGTGAGATTGTGCATATAATGCACTTAGCACGGTGCCTTGCACACAGTAAGGACTTAAGTATTTTAGCTATATACGCTTAATATTAACTGAGAAAGCATGAGGCGGACTGACAGAGAATGAAATAGGCAAATCAAGATGAAGAGTTGAGACAATCAGCAGAGAGAGAATGTTTTACACTGAGTTATCCAGGTTACTGCTTCAATGTTGCCCAAATTTCTCTGCAGATTCTGCTGTCCTCTTTCTTTCACCTTTATTGCCCACCGAAAGGTGATCATCTCCATTATTGTTTCAAATTCCTGTTGCCGAGTGTAACTTCCTTATATAAAGAAAGCCATGTCAGCTGTGGCCCCTGGCCTGCCTGTCAGACAAGTCAGCAGGACACAGGGAGGGACGTGTCACCATGGTTCACTAAGTGTATAAATCCTGTGAGATTGGTTTGCTGAGAAATCTTTGCTGGTGGTTGCCCTAATAGAGCTCCGGGTGTGTAAGTGGATGTGGAAGCAATGGCTTTATTCTTCCTTTTAACGGATAATGCAATGGTACCGATTAAAGCAAGCACAGCTTCCTGATAAAAACTATATTGCCAGGGATTAGAAACACCCTCCTTGTTCAGACCACTTTCCCTTGCTGGGGTGATAGGATCAGACTCTCTTGTGAGCTCTCTGACTTCCAAAGAATATATTTCTGAATTCCTAGAAACCTTGTAGTTATTTGCCAGGGTTAATATATTCATCCACTGAAACTGCTCTCATTGAGCTCAGAGTAAATAAACATCAGGGTGAGCTCCTTTCTCCAAGCAAATCATTCGACACCGCCCTGTTGGCCCAACTCTGACTGGGGCTGTGGTACTCAGGGCGTATTCAATGAAAGAGAACTGCAGAAAGGCACAGCATTTTCATTCTTCTCCTGTTCTTATCTATAGTTGTCTTCTCTCTCGTTCTATACTCTTTCTAGCTCTTTCCCTCTATTGTTTTATTCTGTTTCATCTTCTGTTGCCAGTTTCTTTCCTCTATCATGTACGCAGTGTGTGTTTACCAGGGTCATTGGCTTCCCTCAGTGGCCAGGAGTGTTGATAAGAGACTAGAGTCTGGACAGCATAACTTTTACCATATAAAGACAAACTCCTAAAGTTGACTGTGATCTTCAAAGGGTTGTGGCCTCACTTCTGGCACTAATGAATCTAATCTTGGTGTTTCCCAGGCTGAGGATATAAACAGCGGGTCACAAACTGGCAATCTGAGGGCTGGCCTATAGGCATATTCTACTTATGAAGTGTTTTTTAAAAATTGAGTTATTTACAATGCATTTAAACGTACTGAGATATTGTATATGAATCTAGATATCTAGAAAAAGCTGGAGATGGGCATCCCTGGTCTGATTTCACACGGTGTGGCTGTTGGTGGGATCTGGGAAGCTCCTGTTCCTTTGAGAGGACGTATGTCTGCTGCATTCATTGACTGCACCTTCCTGATCTGTAGGTATTTACATTAGCAAGCTCTCAATAGGGTTTCTCATCTGAACCTCAGACTATAGAAAATGATTCGAGTGACCATTTTTTCCATTTTCAAGTGTGGCACATGTAGTACCATTCTAGATACGTAAGAGAGAGGTGAGGACATTATGAGTTAATTCTCTCAGAAGACACCGTTGAGATGGGCTAAGTATCTATTGAGAAGCAATGCAGTAGGACAGCATGATAGCCACAGGTCTCAAAGGTAGACATTCCTTGATTAACCACCTCATGAGACTGTACATAAGATTACCAATTTTAGATGTGATAGAAATCAGAACAGTCACTGCCTCTGGGGATGGGGGTTGATTAGGAAGGAGCATGAGGAAAGTTTCTAAGGTGATGGCAACATTCCCTATCTTGACTGAATATTGTTTACACAGATGTACAAATTTGTAAAACTCGGGCTGTCTGGTTAGTATCTGTGATTTCACTGGAAGTAAGTTACACCTCAATAGACATATATGCATGTGTACATATATCCATACCTACATATGTGAAGGCAATTGAGGTGCTTAGCAAAGTGCATAATAACCTTTAGCTATTATCATTATCATGCTTGTTTCTCGACACTTTGTTTAAAAAAAAAACCACAGCAAAACTAAAAATGAGATGAAGAGCATTTCCTTTAAGACCACAGTTTTCATTGTAAGCCCAGGTAATAGCTGAAGATCCTTGCCAAACACAATTGTCAAGGGAGACTACTGGGTCAATGCTAATTTTATGGAACTATTGAATCACTGTGGAAGGATGTGCCTAATTTGTTGTAGCTGTTTTTCATGATGCTGTAAAAATTTATGAGTTTCAGAGACATAGTCAAGACGGCTTATTACTTGGGGGAAAATGCCTAGACTTAGCATAACATGCATCCTGGCAGAAATACAGTAGTCGCTCAATAAGTATTTGATGAATTGACTTAAAATTAATATCCATGGTGAGAAATTCTAGCTAAAACTGTTACAAAAACACGTTTTTAATTAGTTATCATGCTGTTCTGACCAAGTATATACATATAAATGGAAGCATTTAATACAAAAATTGAGAGAAGAGATTTTTCAGCCAGGCACTCTAGGTTCAAATTCTTGATATATCTTGATATATCTTTAACAAGCTGAGTGTCTTTAGATCGGTTACTTTACCTCTCTGTTTCTCAGTTGTCTCAACTGTAAAAAGGGGATAACAGCAGTGCCTACCTCATAGTTATATGTCTGCAAGGATTATATGAGTTCAGCAAAGCATTTAGAACAGTGTCTGGCACATAGTAACCATTACACAAGTGTTTCTCATCAGTTTTGTATACTTCCTTTATGTTGGGAAATGGATAGTTTTGTTGTGATTTGCTTTGAGCATTGTTCAAAAAGCGTATGCATGGTGCTTGTCAAACAAGAGTTTAAGCTGCAAAGACTGAAGCCTGTAGTGTATGGGAAGCGTACTGGTTTTCAGTTTAGCTGACTTTGGTCTTGTCACTAACTTAGTCTGTGACCTTGACTAAGTCACTCCACCTCCCTCAACCTGGGTTTCTCATCTGTTAAATAACGGTTTGAATGTTTTATCGTTCATGTTCCCTTCAAGCTTGTGTCTCGTTCTCTGATCTTAAGTGTTTGAGTCACGTTCACTATTTTATTATACAACTTGATCTCTAAGTCACAGAAAAGCTGTAGTGGCTGGACTGCAATTCTCATTATCTGCTTCTGGTCAGAATCCTCCATGGGCATTCAGGAAGCACTGGCCTCGTACAACCCAGGGTAGCTGGTGTGCTGAAAAGGATCTGTTGCTCCTGTAAGAAAGCTGGCCACAGACAAGGCCATGGTGGGTAGATGCAGCATCCTCTGCATGTGAAAAAGACACTGTTAAATTTGACATCAGGTGGTTGAAATTATTTTTCCTGTTCAGTGGTGTTCAGTTTATACATTTTTTTCTGGTCCTCAACTTGCAAAATCAAGGACCACATTTAAAATGATGTCTGAGTTTTATGCAGAACCAAGTCTTCAACGACTCTCAAGGTTCCTTCAAGTCTTGGTTCAGGAATTGCCTTCTCCAGGAGGTCACCCTGTCCCACACTTTTCAAATGTGAACCTTCTCTGCTCCCCAACCCCCAGCACTGCTGATCCCCTTTCTCCTGTCTCTTTTTTTTGGGGAAGTCTTTTCCCCGTAAGCACTCATTCTCTTGTAACATAAGTTTCAAACACGGTTTTCACGCTTGTTGTCTGTCTCTCCCATCACTGCCTCCTGCCACGGCCGTGAGGTTAGGGATCTGTGTTCTTGCTCATTGATGTATCCCGAATGCTTTGAGTACTCCCATGAGAGGGCCCGAAGGAAAACACAGATTTTTCAGGTGGTGGCAGAGTTTATGGCCTTTTAAATGCATTCTACACTAAATGCACCTAGATGGTAATTATAAATACCTTGCATCTTATCCAGAGAAAGCCAAGCTTTTGTCTCATTCCACGTGTAACGGGAAGAAAATTGGGCCTGAGATTGAGTCCAGACCCTAACCAACTCACTAGTTAGGTACCCTTGAGAATATTCCTTTATTCCTTGGGACGTCAGTATCTCAATTTATAAAATAATTTTAATAATATTGATCTCCCAGAGTGTTGTCAGGAATGTATGAGCTCGTATATCTGCTAATGCTTAGTAAAAATAATTATGAATGTTTCACAAATATACCTCTGTCGGAAACTACCTCACCTGGCACCTCACACATCTAAATCTCTAGGACTGTAAGAATTACTGCTCATAATTATACTGAAGTATCTTCTAATTCACCAGAGATGAATATTTTAAATTTAAGGTATCTTGTACTTTGGAGGAGAACTTTGATAATAATATCTGTGAAAAACCATATGGATACACACATGCGTACACACACATAAATCTTGACGTAGCAATTCGGCTTCTCAGGGCTTCTCTGAAAGGTGTATTTGTATATACGTGAAACAAGTATCCTCCATTTCTGTGGCTTTAAATAATCCTCATACGCAGGAGACTTGAACATTTATTCTCTAAGCCCAGTCTTCCCCCTGAATTCCAGACTCATTTCGAAGTGCCTTTGTCACACCACCCCCGTGGATTCCTCTATGCATTTGAAAATCAACTTGACTGAACAGAGCTCTCTTTCTCCCTCCGCACACTCCATTTGCCTCCTGCCCAGGAGCCTACTGTTCCCCCAGTGTTCCCCGTCATGATAAATGACACCATCGTTCGCCTGGCTGTTCACGCCAGAACGTTGGCATTCTCCTTGACTCCTGTCCTTTTCTTGCACCCTGTGTATCAGGCAGCAGGGAATCCTGTTAGCTCTGCTTTCCAAACAGATTGCAAATACAGCAATTCACCACCTTCTCACTCACCTCTACCTTGTTCTGAGCTACTGTCACCTCTCTTAGGGCAATTGCAGTAGTCACAGGCCCCTGGTTTTTCCACTGGCATTCTCATACCCTGTAGTCTGTTCCTTAGAGAACAGCTGGAGTGATCCTGAGGTGAAAATCTGATGGTCTCACTCTCATGCCTTGGTTCTCTGATAGTTACTGCACCATCAGTATCATACCTAAGGTTTTTACTGCGTCTTGTAAGACCCAACGAGCACCCCTTCTGCCTGTGCCTCCAAGCTTAATTTCAAAGTCTCTCCCTCTTGTTCCCTCTGATCTAACCACACTGTCCTTCAAATGTGGCAAGTGAGTTCCCACCTCAGGGCCTTTGCACTTGCTGATACTGTTTCCTCTGACGGAAGAGCTGCCCCCAGATGTCCTCATGCTTTGCTCTCCTGCTTGTTGGTGTTTTGTTCTCAAATCTCTGCGCTAGAGGCTCTCCCTGACCGTCCTATAGACGGGAGCCCCCAACTCATTGCCTGTCTCCTCTGCCTTACTTTTTTCTTTACAAGACTTATTCCTAAGAATAAGTATGAAAAGTCCATGTTTGTTTGTTTATCAGTTTATCATTTCCTCCACTAGGTTGTAAGGTCCAAGAGGCAGGAAGTCTGGCTTTTTACTGCCAAATGGCTAGTGTCAGCACATGGTAATACCTGACATGTATTTATTTGTTTAAATAAGCGTTGGTAACAGAAAATTACCAGAAACAACCTCAATGTCATCCCTAAGAGTTGACTAAGTTAAATACCATGTTTCCATACAATCTAAAACTAACTTAAAAAAATAGTTTTCTGCATACTTTTATGGAACTATCACTAAGCTGTGTTAAGTGGACCAAATTAAATTTGCCGCAATAAAGAGCAAAAAGATATACCCTTCTTTGTGTAATAAAGAAAAATTTACACCTGTGTGTATGCATTGAATGTACACATTGAATAAAACCTGTATATATATTGAACGTTTCTATAAGGATAAGAAAAAGCTGGTAATAATTGCCTCTATGGAGGGCGCTAAAAGCATGAAACAAAAAGATTTTCTTAACTGTATGTTCTTTGGTGCTTTTAAATACATAGACTTGTTTAATTTTTTCAGTAAAAATTGATTACCACTTACATTTTCCAATTCTTAGAAAACTAAAATATGGCATACCTAACTTTAAAATTAATCCAAATATTTGTTTAAATAGAACATGCCGTTCCTGGACCATTTCACATAAACAGACACTTACTTTTCTGGATGAATTTTCCAAGAAAAAATATGTTGATTGTTATATCAAAACTGAAAGTGGTGAGTTTGTTACAGTTGTCTAAATTGTGCCAAATGTTAGCAATCCACGACTAATGCCTTGTGTGGATGGCTGAACGAAAACAAGCCTTGAAAGCAGATACTTTTAAATGAGAGACCTTAAAATTAACATGGCTAATGGAAAACTATTTACATGCCAAGATAATCCAAAATGACTCAGATTCCACAACAAACTGTAGAAACTGTAATGAGCCTGTGAGGGAACTCACGCCTGCTATTTACGTAAACTGGTTACAATCATACGTAGTGATGTAACTCATGTTTAGCTGTAAACATCCTGGAAATTTTCACATGCAGAGGCATCATCAACACGCTCTAGCTCATTTGATTTGTATCACCTGTCTTATTTCTAAATAAAATAATATAATTATTTTTATATACTTATTATATATAACTATAACCTTAACTATAGTTATAGTCTGGCTTTATTCTCTACTCTTTACCATAATCCATAAGGCACAATACAGTTGGTCCACAGCCTCTCTCTACGAGCACATCCCCCATCCTTTCCTCTGTGCTCATCCAGTGCTGACCCTGCCGGCCATCCTGTTTAACTTGAGTGTGCTCTTAAGGCCAAAATGCTTACTGTGTCCTCTGTTGGAAAATTTGTTCCTCTAGATCTCGCCTTAATTGTCACTTGGTCGGAATGGCCTTCTGTGACCAGTGTGGGTCACCATCTGTTCTCTATCACGACCCCCTCTTTGTTTCCTTCCTATCACCTAACTTTAGTTCTAAGGCTTTCATCCGTTTACTTGTTTATTGTCCATCTCTCCCATTAAAATACAAGCTTGAGGGAAGCAGAAGTAAGATCCTACTCAGCCTTTTGAAGACCTAGATCTTTCCAGGGTATATTGTGGTATCTGGCACATAATAGATGGTCAAAAAGATTTTTTTCTGGGGCCAGCCCCATTGCCAAGTGGTTAAGTTCACTCGCTCTGCTTCAGCTGCCCAGGGTTTCGCTGGTTCAGATCCTTGGTGCCGACATGGCACTGCTCATCAGGCTACGCTGAGGTGGCATCCCATATGCCACAACTAGAAGGACCCACAACTAAAATAGACAACTATGTACTGGGGGGATTTGGGGAGAAAAAGCAAAAAAAAGTACATATATATTTTTTTCTGTTGAAAAAATAGATTGGGATTGGGGGTTTCCTTAATGTGCTGTGCCATGTTTCTTTCCCCCATGGTATGTAACTGTCCAGAGAATTGTGCTCATTTGCACTTTCTTATGAGAAATTCCCTTAGGGAACAAGATATCATGAAGCCTGGTAGGTGGAAGAGTCTAGCAATCATTAGTAAAATGCCTGTCAATGCCTCTTTGTTCTCAGCTCTGCCTTATTAGTAGAGTGGCTCATGACCCATAATGTTTTACAGGCTCAAAGAAGAATCGTCGGGAAACTGAATGGCACTGATGTGTCTTTAGAAAGTTTGCTGATTGATCTTTAATCATCCCTCAAAACATATTGCATTCTTCCACAGCGGATTGATAATGCAGACACTATAACTATTTTCTAGATATCTTTTATTTGGGGGGTAGGGAGGAAAACATTTGTTCTTCTCCTGAAGAAGAACTTTGCTGAAATGAAAGCCCTGAATGCAGACAGAACTTGACGGCTTCTAGCAGTATTAGACTACAATATGTGCTCAGCCTCACAAAGTATGCCAGTTGCATATATTTCCACCCCAAGAGCTTCCTTTATTTTTATATCACCTGGTGAAATGTAAGAAGGGGGACAATATAAGATTTTCTAGTAGCTATTTGATACTGACCGGATTTAGGAAGGGAAGTCAACATGGAACAAAATCTATGACCACTTGAGTATGATCAGGCCAGTTTCTGTGTTGAGATGTCAGGGGCTTGTCACAGAAGTAGGACTCATCACTCTGAAGTTCAGTGTAGGTGAGCTTCAGCTGGAAACATAACGCAACTTCCTTCATTACAGGAACAGCAGCTGCAGGGGCCAGGGACCACATAGGCTGGGCCTGGCTCAAGGATCTTTGCGAGGACTTCACAGTGAGCATCGGATGTGTACACGTCCCTCCCATGGAACCACAGGATATGATAGGATATTGCCTTGACTACTGGTAGTTCCTTCCTATCTAATGGCAAAGCATGAAAAGTTTTATTTTATTCATTCTCTGGGAGATATAACTCTATTGCATTTTGTGTACAAGAAACAGATTATCTTTAAGTCAACTGGATTTGTTTATAAACAGGTGAACACTGAAAATAGCCTCGTGAAGGAGTAGAGTAAGGCTCTAGATTCAAGCCTACTTAACATCAGTATAATTGCATGTGCTTTTGGAAAGGGAGGTAAATTGCGTAAGTTTTCATTCCTTTACTTCTGATCTTATAGCTGTTTACTTATTACTAGAGGGTATGCTTTGTTACTTAGCATTGGCTGCATTTTTATTCATTCACTGAACGAATATATGCTATTAAATGTATATACATATAATTATTCTATATATGTATAACTTCATATAACTACATACACGTATATATACACCATTGTTTAGGTGTTACCAGAGTTCAAAGAACGTTTAAGTACAAAGTTTTAACATATATTCAGGGAGATGACATGTATCAGTGTAAAATATGTTGTATAATAGTGTAAAGAAGGTCCCAAAGATTGATGGAAAGTACTGCAGTCTTGTGATTGCCAAGAAAAGGATATATTTATATAGAGAGACTCCTTTTTAAAATTCACATGCTTGGTACACTCCTACAGAGGCAAGTAGGCCTCCTAGGGACCATGTTATACTGGCTGAGATTCATATTTGCTGAATTATTCACCTTTTGAGAGTTTTTTAATGCATGATTGATACAGAGGGAGGAAAAGAAAAAGATTGTTAATCATTATCACACAACAAATATTTATTCCACACCTCTTGTGGTCTGGGCACTGCTATACTATTAAAAATCAGTTGATCACTTCCTTGTTTTAAATTCTGCCGTAGGTTTTCACTGCCTTTTCAGTAAAGTGTGGTCTCCAAGCTCCAGCATCATCTGACTCCAGCCAATTTTTCAGCCTCATCTCCTGCCCATCTCCACTTCCCTCATTACAGCCGGTCACACAGACCTTGTCCACCCTGGGCCTTTGTCTTTGCTTTCTTTCCTCTACCGGGAACACTTTTTTACCTCAGCCTTCACCTTGCTATCTTTTTCTTGTCCTTCAAGTCTCAGCTTAAATCTTACCTCCTCAGAGAGTTCTCTCTTGATGAATCTGTGTAAAATGCCTTCCATCCTGTGATGCACTCTTCAACTTTACCAGACGCATTTCAGCATAGACACTTCACACAGTTCATTTTGTTTCTTTTTGTGTTTGCCATTCACTGTCCCCTACCACCCAGGCTGTGAGCTTCAGAAAGGCAAGGTTATTCTTGTTACTTGTGGTAGCTTGAGAACCTGTACAGTATATGGAATTTGATTGATGCTCAACAATTATTTGATGAGTGAGTAGACGGATGAGACATTTAGATAGGTCCCATTTGAGATGGAAACTGGAGTTAAGGTGAGAAGTAGAGTTTCATCCTCACAGAAGTGCACCATGAAGGTATGGCACTGAACACTGTCTCTGAGATGAAAGAGAGGGGAGACTAACTCATAATGTGCACTTGGAACAAAGAAGCAGAGAGGAGAGTTGGAAAAGACAGATAGTAATTAAAGATATAGAAAAGGAACCCTGGGCCTGCAGTGTCATGAATGCGAAAGGACAAAATTTCCAGTTGGGAGGGGGAAGTTGGCAATGCCCAAAGCTTCAGAAGTTCCAAGGAAAATGGGCATAAAGAAAAGTACATTGAATTTTGATCAAGGATATCACTAATGATGAGAATATAAGATTCCTAGAATTTTGCCAAGGATCTAGGAACCCTGGGAATCAATGAGAGTAAAATTAGGCAACATGTAGAGGAGATAATAAAGGTAAGCTGAGATTTTTTTTCTTCTCGTGGCAGAAAAGATCTGCACACCTTTAAAAACCAAGACACCAAAGGCTGCAAAGAATGTGATATTCAATATTCTATTGAAATAATATTCTGCTGAGGAAGGATGATGAAAATGAAAGCTCCAGGGTAGGAATGCAGTAAAAATGTAAACGATACCAAAGTATGTTTTCAGGATATGGGAAGAAGATGGGTGATCCAGTGAGAAAAAACACACGTGGAGGCAAAGATGGGCCAGGGATGCATCTCCATATTGGGTCTAAATTAGTGTTCTCAAAGCATAGTCCATAGGCCATTTGTAGCAGAACCAATTTTGTAAAAACACAGATTCCTGAGATGCACCCCCGACTTACTGAAATAGGATCTCTTGGTGTGAGGCCTAGAAATCTGCATTTGATCAATTTTCCGGAGTGATTCTTATGCATTCAAAACTATTAAAATTCCTCCCAGTGGAAAATTGAGCCCTGCACCTTGTATCGTGTTCAGGTTCAGCCGAGCAGTGATGTCTTGTGGCGGTGTTACACTGAGGTCTTGGTGTGTGCTTGGGGTCCACTATGGGAGGGACCAGAAGAGGATCCTGGTTTTGTGAGATCTGAAGTTTAAACAATTTATGGGGCTGTTTTAAGGACAAAAAACAAAAAAAAATCAGAAGTACAAACTTAAGTTAAAAACATGGATATGTACTTAGAATTAGAAAGGAAGTTAAATTATTAATTTTTAAAAGATGACATCATAAAATCCTGAAAAATAATATTAATAATTAACTATCTGACAAACTTTTTCTAAACTTTTGGCTGCATATCCTTTGATTGTCTCTTCATGTGACAGCTATTTGGCACTATCAGCTGCTGTATAGACAATAGAAAGAAAATTGTTTCCTATGGCAGTTTCAGTAGAACTTAGTTTTTAATCATCGATGCTTGTGATGCGTAAAGCATGCAACTTTACGTACAGAATACAGACACACGGTGCACATAACCTGCAAACAGAAAGATTCCGATTAACGCTATTTTTTGATCTTCTCATAAAAAAAGAAAAACTGTGTGGAGAATTGATAAGTATATATGCTGAACTGCGTATATTCTTGACAGGAGAGAATTTCTGTTTTGACTAGATGTCAATGAGAATTGAATCCTACACTTGAAATTTTATATATCTGATGATTAGAAAACTTTCCCAACTAGCTTCTGGCTTCTCTACTACCCGGATATTTCTGATGCTGGCCATTGTAGGGCATGGTTACATTGCAATGTGTCCTTTGGTCCTGTACCTTCATGATGTCTTGCTTGGTGAGGTGGTACCAAGGGTGGAAGCAGTATTCCTGGAAAACATTCCTACACCGGGAGAGCGAGCAATAATGTACCTCTACAGGGAAGTCTCTGCAAACCATATAAATATATCCCACTGCACCCAAAGAATATGAACCCCAATTCAACTTCCTGTTAGTTGGTCCTCCAAAATTCATGTAAATCTTCCAAAGCCACTCAACAGAAAGGGAAGTTAAAAAAGACAGGGTCTTAGCTAGTTGCCATTAAAACATTTACTTTAGTCAATTTTACAAAAATGTATGATGCTCCTCACATATTACTAGGGCCGCTCTCAGGACCCTGGAAGGGGTCTGCATGAGGGAGGACCTGCAACTTCAGCTTCGTTCCCTGGACACCAAATTTCTGCCGGGAAGGATCAAAAAGAAACAGATTGGAGACTGTCTTTCCTCTTATGTTTTTATCAATTCAGCATGTTTCAATTTTTGACTAGAAAAATTAATGTTCTCAATATATCTAAATTTTCCCTTTCCATGCAGGATTATTGATACCAGATGTATCCATTACCTTATGTTGGGCTGGCAGCAATTCCTGTTGTAATGATTTGTACAAAAATCTCTCCCTTCCTTCCCTGTTCTTTATTTTATTTATTTATTTATTTGCAGAGTTGTAGGCTGGAGTATTTTGTTTTTTGTGGTTCATTAATGCAGGTAGGGAGTATGGTGGAGATACCAGAGCCCTCATGACTTACAGAATAGGCCACTATGCCATGCATCAGAGGATCTGAGTTCTAATCCCCACGTGGCTTCTAATTCACTGTGTAACTTGAAAGGGGCTACCTCCCCTTTGTGGCTTTGAGTTCCTCTGTTAGTCAGGAAAATCAGTGGTTTCTAGGACTCCTGGGTTCTACAGAGGTGACTCCAGGGTGGCCGGGTCCTTATTCCTGCCTTAAGCAGAGGGGCTCTGCATTTTTACTGTTTTTCCTTTTTTAAAAAAAAAAATATATTGACCCTGAGCTAACATCTGTTGCCAATCTTTCTCTGTTTTTTTTTTTCCTCCCCAAAGTCCCAGTACATAGTCGTATATCTTAGGTATAGGTCATTCTAGTTCTTCTATGTGGGATGCCACCACAGCATGGCTTGACAAGTGATGTGTAGGTCTATACCCAGGATCTGAACCAGCGAACTCTGGGCTGCTGAAATGGAGCACACAAACTTAAGCACTCGGCACGGGGCTAGCCCCCTAGGGAGCTTTTTAACAATTGGATTCTACTGCATAGTCAGGGTTAAGAGAGATTATTCTAGAGTAGTGCTATGCAACCTTGTTGATACTTTAGGATTATCTGGCAACCTTCTTAAAAATGCTGATGCCTGGGTCCTACCTTGTGGTTATTATTTAACTGACCTGAATATAGATGGTTTTAAAAGCTCCACAGGTGTCTCTGTGCATCCAAGATTGAGAACCCAACCCCTACTAGAGATAATCATTGCATTCTGTCAAGTTCTAACAATCTGTACATGAAAAAAAAGTGTGATATCCATATCCCCAGCCTTTTATAAATATTATTGAACATGTCATTTCTGTTTTATAGCTAAGTTATGTAACGCCATCTTTGGTTGGGGCAAATGTCAGAAGGCAACTAGTATGGTGGCCCTATCTCTAGTTTCTGTACACTCACTTGTGAAGAGTTTCTCACTGTTCATTATGCCTACAAGAGTCAAAGCCTGTTATTCTTGTCCTTGCCCTGCCCCAAACTCGGGACCTGTGCACAAGTGGGTCAACTTCTTTATGCTTAAATCAGTTCATTCACAAAATTAGTTAGATTGGAATCAAAAGAACTTGCAGATATGATTCTACAATTCTGTGATCATTTCCTTAACTTACAGAATATGATTCAATGGAAAGTCATAGATTAATTTCCTTCAGACTTATAAGAGATTCTTTTCCCTTTTAATTGATCTTGGTGTGTAAAAAAGGCCAGGGAGCTAAGAATTTCTTGTGTCCCCATGTTGTTACAACACAGCCTTGATGTACAGAGGAATTATAAGGAGCTGAGTAGTAAAACTGAAATTTTCTTATAACATAAAGCTCACTGATTGGCTGGGAACCCCGTGCTTTTGGAGCCTAAGTGAAAATTTGCAAGGAAACAAATAAGAACTTGCCCATGTGTTTGGCTTGGACTCTTGCACACCACCAGACAGCAGCAGAGCTCGTGGTAGACGAGAGATAATTCATTCACTTATCATTTATGCATTCATTGTTTTCACTCATTTATTGCACACACATATATTTAAACATATACTCATATGAGAAACTGATTTTGGCTCTGATTTGTGGTGGGAATGAGACAGATGTCATGCAGGCCTTCACTGAGCATTTTAGTTGACCATACATAAGAATTCACTTGTCTTTTCAAGTGGAATTCCATTGATGCCCAAAGGCTGTGTGTTCTCTGGGGGATTTTTAGATTTTATGTGTACATTTAAATGATTATCTAAAAACTATAAACTAATCATATTCTGAACCATCTGGAAGATGACCTAATAACCAAAGATGTGACTTTAGGGCCCACATTTTGTTTGTCACTATGATCACTTTGGCACCACATATCAGTAATTTAATTGCTATTGCCTAAGAAGAAAATAGCAGATGCGGGCCTTATTGTTAGGGAATGTGGTATGCCTACACAAGGGATGAATGAAATAAAAATCCCAAAATAAATGTCGCGCAGTAATCTGAATGGGGAAAGGCAGTAGGGGCTGTGATGTCACATGGCTTGTGGCAGAGTAGGGATGATAGACTCAGAAGATGCTGTGCTAAAGCCCTTGGTACCACATTATGCAGTTTAGTTTTAGCAAATCGTCATCCTTTGTGGTAGTCAATCATTTCCCTTCTTTTGGGGGGGTCATGTATCATAATGTTTTTTATTGAGGTATAATTGATTTATAACATTATGTTAGTTTCAGGTGTATGACATAATGATTCGATATTTGTATATATTGCAAAATGGCGACCACAATAAGTCTAGTTAACATCTGCCACTATATATAGTTAAAAATTTTTTTCTTATGATGAAAACTTTTAAGATCTACTCTCTTAGCAACTTTCAAACATGCAATACAGTACTATTAACTGTAGTCACCATGCTGTACATTACATCCCCATGACTGGCTTCTTTTATAACTGGAAGCTTGTACCTTTTGACCCCCTGCATCCATTTCACCCGCCCCCCACCCCATCCCTCATTTCTGGCAGCCACCAATCTGTTCTCTGTATCTGTGAGCTTGGTTTGGTTTTTTGTTGTTGTTTTGCTTTTTTTTTTAGATTCCACAATGAGTGAGATCATACGGTATTTATCTTTCTCCGTCTGACTTACTTCATTTAGCAAAATGCCCTCAAGGTCCATCCATGCTATAACAGTTAATTTCCCATTTTAAATGATACACATTGGTGGTTTTGTTTGTATTTAATTTTAAAATTTGTTTTGGTTTTTGAATTTTATAGAAGTTATAAGTTTACTTAGATTTCTGTTGGTATCTAGTTAGTAGTACTAGTATAAAGATAATTTGTGTCAACAGTGGGGTTTGGGATGGCTTCCTGACTTTAAAGGGGATTGGGCACATTACTTAATATTAACAAATATTTTTCTAGTTTATTTCATTCTACTGTAATCAGTATTTAACTAGTTCATTCCTCCCATTAACCTGCAAACTCCTGAAAGATATGCTCATACCTTACTTGACTTCGAAACTCCTTTATGTTTATTAAATAAATGAGTTGATTGACAACAATTAGAATTGTGAAATCATAAAGAATAACTCAGAGAGTAGTGAGGTCTCTGTCAAGGGAGGTATTTAAGCATAAGTTATCACTTGTTGAAGACTCCTGAGGCTTAATCTATGTGCCCATCAAGAGCCCCCAAAAATGTTACTTTTGACACTGTAGGCAATGTAGAATGATTGCATTTGAGATTATTTTAACCTACAAATAAATTGCGTGAATAGTAGTATTATAGCACCAAGACGAACTGCTGAGGTCAATTTATTTTCTCAGACTAATTCTAAATTTTACCAGCAGGACTTTGATATATCTCTTAGTGTCTCCCTCACAAAGACGTTGGAATTCTAAGAATCATTTTGAAAATGGCTTCCTAGGAGTCCCTTTCCTCCTGTGCCATGTCTGTATGTGGATGTCTCCGTACACATCATGAAAGATGGTTGCGTAGAAGGAGATGGCTACAGCAAGCATCCGGAGGAGCCACTTGTGTCCACAGAACAGATTTTTAAAGTCGTCAGGAGGGTGGAAACCTACAGACAGCAGCCAGCCATATCTCTCCATCAGTTGATTTTTTTCCATTCTTTTTTTTTCTCTCTCTCTCTCAGCAGTTTAATGTGAGCGCTTCTCTCTCGCCTCATTTATTTCAGATGCCTCAGGAACAGTACACACACCACCGGAGCACCATGCCCAGCTCCGAGGGCCCACAGGTATACAAAGTGGGGATTTATGGCTGGCGGAAAAGATGCCTGTATTTCTTTGTCCTACTCCTGATGATTTTAATACTGGTGAACTTGGCCATGACCATCTGGATTCTCAAAGTCATGAACTTCACAATTGTAAGTAAAACCACACAGGTTTCTTTAGCTCTCTTTGGGGGAAGGGAAAACGTGGGGCAAGAAGAAGGAATGTGGAAAAGTGACGGTAGTAGGATTCAAAATACCCCACAACCTGGTTCTAAACCATTTCTGTTCGGGTGACGTGGGGATTGACTTACATCTAATCTCAATTCTTCAGAGGCTGCTCATCCAATTTGGAGGCATTTCCCTCCTTTACGATCTCTTGTATGCTTTCCCTTCATCTTGATAACTATTTTTGTAGCCTGCAGTTTACAAACACTTTGAGTAAATAATAGAGGAGTAAACATGAGATAAATCCAAGGCATTAAGTTTTCCCAGATTTTAGTAGTGATTATGAAAAGTTTTGTGAGGTAGTAGATTGAAACATCTAAGTAAAACAAGGCTTTGGGGATTATCCAGGAATTTTAACTATCTTTACACACCTGGTAGCCCATTACTATGGTTAATTACGAGTCTCCTCAATTTTTAGGATGGCAATTCTCTTTGCCACTGCATGGGTGGGACGGAAATGAGAGGAGGGTAGCCATGTTTTGTATTTGAAGAGTTTGTGTTTATGCCTCTTTGAAGAAATTCTTGCTGTTGGTACTTAGGGCCACTATACAGACTGAATGTTTACTTGCTGAAATTCAAATGAAAGAAAATCCTGGCAAAATGACTTCTGGAGTTATTCTGAAGTTTCTTTATAGAGATTCTGGTCTACACTAGCAATATAAGTAATTTCAGTTATTATTGAGGTCATAATGGGCAGTAATTTGCTGCCCTGAGAATACTTTCTTGTTCTGTTGTCAGAAGTAAGCAATTAGATTGGCAATAAAAATAAATCCTATTTGGGGCCAAGCCAGTGTCATAGTGGTTAAGTTTACATGCTCCACTTCGGCAACCCAGGATTCACGGGTTCGGATCCCAGGCGTGGACGTACACCCCACTTATCAAGCCATGCTGTGGCGGTATCCCACATACTAAATAGAGAAGATTGGTACAGATGTTAGCCAAGGGACAATCTTCCTCAAGCAAAAAGAGGAAGATTGACAGTAGATTTTAGCTCGGGGCCAATCTCCTTCACCAAAATAAATAAATAAATAAATAAATAAATAAATAAATCCTGTTTGATAAAGAAATGTGACTATAACCAATTAACGGTAAGATTTTTGTGTGAAAATACCAAATATGATAGTGGCTATTTGCCTTTTATGAATTATAAAGTTCATTTTGTCCTTAACACACTACACATAGTCACACTTCCTTGTCTTGCCTTGGGCCATTTTTTCAGCTGGGGCTGCTTTTCTCAGTCTTCCCTGCCTGGTACAACTCCTCCTTGATGCTTCTGTAACTCCATTTCTGTATGTGTTATTCTACTTATCACTCTAGATAGTTTTTATGTGTGTTTCCCAGGCAGACTGAACTTTAAGAAGAGCGAGGGCTGAATCTTCTCTCTGTGCCTTAGTTCCTCACTCATGGGAGAGGATATTGGTGCGTGGCTTAATTAGGAATCTATAAACCGAGATTAGAGATGCTGCCTCAGGCATCAGGATGGCTCACTTTATAATACTTTTAAAGTTAGGAAACTAATCAAAAATTACCTTTATTTTACAGATCACTTTCTTGAAGAAAAATAGTTCATTTCTTTTGAAAAATACAGAAAACTTCCATATTGCAATATTTAGTTTGGAAGATGATAGAGGTCAGTTTCCATGGGTCTAAGGTAATATGTTCTAGAATATGGGAGCACATTAGCTGCTGTTTCTGAATCAGACTCAGTAAACACCTTTTGAACTTGGACTCACTTTCTTTAGACACAAGCAGAATTCAGAGAAGTGTTTTAAGCAGAAGAGAAAGATGTGATCGGATTTGTAGTCTAGAAGCTTGCTCAGGTGAGGATGCAATAGAATGCGGAAAGCTGCTCAGAGCTTAGGGCTTTAAAGGATATCCTGGATCCATTGAAATTAAGTCTAAGTAACCACAATTGCCATCTGTTGATATGCATGTCATATGATGTTTTTATTTTGTATTTCACAAACTTGTAAAGTGGAAGTGCTTCTGTATTGCAATATTAAGTAGGAGAAGGCTGAAGCTTGGGCAGTAGACTGGAGGATAAAGATTCAAAGGACATTTAAAAGATGGAATTGACACACCTCAACTACTGGTTGGATGTTGGAGTTGAGGGGTTGGAAGACATTCTGGAACAATCCCAGGTTCTGGCTGGTGAGACCATTGGCTTGTGGGGCCCAAAAAGCAAGATAGAATTAAGTACCTTTCCACTGGAACTTGTGTGTCCCCCTAGTCCCCTATTTGGGGCTATTTTTGTGATTTTTACCTAGTCTGCATGAAGCTAATTTATAGAACCTGAAAGAATTGGGAGCCAATGTAGTAGAGTTTATGAACTCAAACCTTGATAACTGTGATATTCAAATCTCTCTTCTACGCTGTGTTTTATCTGGCAAGCGTAATAGAGGCAGATGTAAATGTATATTGAGTGACAGTTCACTCTGAGTGTATGCGAGCTTAGGGAGCAATATGACATTAAGGTAATAATCTATATGAAATAGGCTATTTCTTATAGTTAACTAAATTGATTGCCAAACTTGAGAGTTCTTAAGGCTTTACTAAACCAAGTACTTACTGAGGTGAGAATAATGCCATTATTAGCAATAATTGGTGCTTTATAACAGTAATGCATTGGAGCAAATAAGAGCTGAAGTGTCAGGAAATTGGTCTTTCCCTTCAAGTTAAAAGCATATTTTTCCATCATCACAGTATAAAACATATTCTTTTAGAATTATAATTCTATTCCACAAATAATAATTTACGAATAGTGAGGATCTTGCAAAAGAATGAGGTATTAACCAATGTTATATTGGAGAATGTGTGTGAGAGAGCAAAGGGAGTCAATGAGGTAAGAGTTAAGCATCTTATGCAGAGATGTGAAAATACTGTCAATAGGAAAGAGTGATTATTTTGCACATCTGGAATATTCAGTAATTTGCAATTTGGAAAAGCTCACACTATAATCAAACCCTCTGAGTAATAACAAAACAGGAGAATGATGTCATCAAAATGTTTCTGAGGAGTTGGCATTTTACCTAAGATTGGATATCCAGAACTTTACCTTGTGATCAGACTTGCATTCTGCACCATCCTTCAAGGATAGATGCTGGAAGAGCCCTTCTAGGATAGCAATCTGGACAAACATCCAAGCAAGTTTTCTTTGTCCCAGATCTAAATCAGAAGAAAACTTATTTTTCTCTCCTCTGCTCCCAGCAGAATATTTTGGTGTTCATTACTGGGCACGAGAGCAAGGTTACACCTTTCTCCTCAATTTTTCCCTTCATGGAGGGTTTTGTAGTTTACCTATACTGTAAACACCCATAAGTAGACCTGTCCTAGTTAATCACACACTGTGCTGTACAGGGGAGCTAATATTTACTACATGTCTGTTCTAGTCACTGTGCTTGGCCCTTAAAATATCTCTCATTTAATTTTCAAAACAACTCTACAAATTAGGTATTATTATCTCCATTTTAATAAAAGAAAACCCAAGTCTCAGAGAAGTTAAATGATTTGCTGAAAGACACACAGCTAGTAAAAGAGCTGGTGTTTGACTTCAAAGCCCAATCTTTCCCACTACGCTGTACCTCCTTCTCCTACTTGCTGCAATGATCTGGCTCGTCAACAAAATGATTGAAGCCAGCAAAATGCTTCATTATCTCTGTGGCCCATCCTGTGTCATCTGATCTCAGATTTCCCTCCCATCTGAGGTCTCCACTGACATTCTGCCTAGAGTAGTTCCTGGGAGTTCTCAATGTTCAGTCTTTATCTCACTTCTCTTTGCACTGTAGCTGATGGCTCTCTCTCTCTCCACTCTCTGTTTCATTCCCTTGCATTAACATAAACATTTAATCTAAATGTAATAATAGTATCTATGTCACAGGTTGGCGGGAGGACTCAGTGCATTAATTCATGCTAAACATTTATAGCAGCCTCTACCCTATAGGAAGTCTCAGTGTTGGCAGCAGAAAGTCACAAGAGACCCTACCCCACGATGTTGTAGTTAAGGGCTCAGACTCTGCAGACAGATGTTCCAGGTACAAATCTGGGTCCTGCTACTTACTGTTTGACAAGTTTCTTAACCCCTCTGTGCTGTGGTTTCCTGGGAGTAATAGAAATACCTACCTATTCAATGGATTGTTGTGAAGAGTAAGTGAGGTGAGGAGTGTCAAGTGCTCAGAATGGAGCCTGGCCTGTAGTATGTGCTTTGCATTAGTGTTCGCTATCATCATCATCATCATTTATTGAAGGCTCATTCTGTGCCAGGCACTATGCTGTTGCAGCTCAAAAGTATTATTTAACTTAATCCCTACGTGAGTAGGTACTATTTTGATACTAACTTCACAAGGGAGGAGAGAGGCTCCGGAACTTGATTTGCTATCACACAGCATAAAGTGGCAGAGTAGAGATCTGAATCCAAGCAGTCTGACTCTGGAGTTTGGTCTATTAGTCAGTTGAACGTGTAGTGGGACGGTACACAAATCCCTAGCATGAGTGTCAGGGACCTGGACGCCTTCTAACTCTGGGACTCAAGATAGAAATGAACGCATTGAACAAGCCCTCTTTAAGGCTGTAAGACCCCTTCCTGTTGGAACACTCTGGTTTTGTATTTTGGTCTTTTCCTTGGGGGTGTGAGATCTTACTCTGTAGAGGGCTGCTGCTCTGTCAGCATAGTCTAGTAGCCCAGTCCAAACAACCTGGCCTGAAAGACCTCCTGATCATCGACACTGTCATTTAGCACAAGTGGTTACCAAGTAGCAAAACTTAAAAGGCTCGGGGATTATCACTAAATGGCGTGATCTCTTAGCCCAGTGAGTGTAAATCATTCATTGTTAGACGAAATAGGAACCCCAGGAATGACCTCATCAGACATCCTCTTTTCGCAGAGGATGGAAAAAAGTGGATGGCGAGCTTGCCTGATCCAACTACAGCAATGCAGCCATGCCGGGAGCTTCTCAGGAGTAGGAATGATGTGCTACTCATCTGTGCAGCCTCAGTCCAGTGCCTAGTAGACAGTTGGCTTTCAATATGCGTTTACTAATTGTCAGTTGCCTTTGTGCAGACCACATACCTGAGATGATGGATGTCAAGGACCTGGTCAGTGCTGGGCACGTGGTAGGTCCTGAATAAATTATGGATGTTTATACCTGTGTTTAATAGATCTCCTAACTTGTGTTTCTTTCCATTCACTAAAATTACAAAATTCAGACCACTGTATTTGTGATTATGTAAGAAATCTTGTTTAATAAAAGCTTTTACAGAACTTACTTTGTAATTCTCCCACATAATCCTCCTAAAAACCCTCCAAGGTAGGCTCCGCTGTTACCCACATTTTACAGATGGGGAAGGGGAGGCTCCAAGAAGTGCAGTCACTCGCCCAAGGTCATGCCGCCAGTGAACAATGAAGCTGGGACTGGGCTGCAGGGAGGCTGGCTCTCAAGCCCAGGCTCTTAATCAGTACACTATGCTGCCCATTTTCCAAGTGCTATTTTTCATGAAGACAAATTGAATTTGTTCAGTGCAATGTCTAAAACATGATTTATTTACCCTAAAGTAAGATAAAGATCCACTGAGGGTCAGAGGAAGGCATTCTAATACTTGTAAATTGGACACGTTGTAAAACAGTAAAAGCCAGAGAGAATGGCCAGTCCATTCCATAACTCAGGACGCTGGCACATCATCTGTTTGGGGAAGGCTCAAGGAAACGCGACCCAGTCAAATAAACTCCAGTAGAGGGGAGTGAGGATGCACATGCCCAGGGAAGGAGAGAGGGATCTCGTGGGTGCATGAGAGCATAGGTAGGCCTCCCAGCAGTGGCACCTAGAGTATTGTCATGAACCAAAGGCCCTCTGGGGAAGCCCACCCTCTGCCTTTCCTGAGCCACATGGCATTGGTCTTGCCCTGGAACACTCGCTTCTCTTTGAGGGCCCGGTTCCCTCTGCCCTTGCTGTGCTACCAGTTAACTCCCTGTGTATGTTCAGGTTTTCTGCTTCCTTGCTACTTGAGCACACATCTGCCTTTGACCTTCCCTCTGTGATGACCTTTCCCCTATAGTTCACACCTCTTCCTGTCTTAGTGTCTTCTTATCATCCAGGTGAAATCCCAGAGAGGGAACTGCATTGGCCCAGCAGATTTTGCACATCACATTGTAGCTTGCTTGCATGCCCGTGGACCGAGGGAGATGCCCCACCAGCTGTGACCTGGGAGGGCAAAGTCACAGAGTTCTCCAAGTCCCACTCCTTGAGCAGCCAGGCCAGGACTTCCCTCCCCTTAGGTCAGAAATTTACTTGAAAATCATATCTACATTTGGTCTTCTATAAACATTGCTCTTTTTAAGCTTTTCTCTTACTTCTCATTTATTCTCTGAAGTCCTCCGAGATTAAGCTGACAAATCCCTCTTTTGTGTTGCAATGAGGGACATGCAGTACTGCATTTATTTCTTTTCCTGTTTCTCCTACGAGGCTGTGAGCTCCAGCTACGGTAACCTTAAACTATTCATCTTTGTATTCACAGCTTTACGTACCTTGCTTAGCAAATAGTAGATGCTTAGAGTGTTTATTGAATAAATGAATGGAAAAAAATTATGAATAGCCTGTCACTTTAAATTAAAATGTGTTAGGATGGGTTAATAGAGCTTTATATGGCTTTTAAAATGAAGTATTAGTTGATTTATTAAGGTAGACAGATCATAAACGAAATGAGTGCTCGAATTTGATTATGAAAAGGTATTTTTAATACAGACACTACCTCCTGTGTATCAGCTACCTGCTATATTTTAATTACATGAGAAGGAATAGTAATGATGGAGTGTGAAATAGAATGGAAGGAGGAAACGTGATCCTAGTTAAAAGACAGATTTACGAGCAAATGAGAGAAAATGATCTGATTGGCTTTAGTTGTACTTTTCATTTAACACTGTCGGTGAATATATCGTGTGTGAGGAGCATCTGCTTCAGCACGGATGCCAGCTTCGCTTGGGAGTTCAAAAGGCTTCCTTTATTGAGGACATCGTGCCTCCATCTCTCAGTGCTGTGAGTCTTGTGGTCACTTTTCATCCATTAGCTCAAATTCATCAACCTGAAAAATTGCCAAAATGTTATTTTTTAAGGTGGCGTGAAAACTGTAATGCAGAAAAACAAAAGACAAAAATTCATTCTGTTCCATGATCAGTGCCGCGGTAGGGCTCTGTAATGTGCTATTTGGTTCGAAGCTTACTGTGTTTTATATCTTTGCAAGAATGCAAATCATCAAGGATGATTTTGGTCATTGTAACTGCTGAAAAGGCTGTAAACCAAGCTTGTTACAAATTTATACAATTTTATTGGGCATATTTACTTCAATTGGTATTTCTTAAGCACGTTATTTGTGCACTACACTGTGCTGTGTGTGGGCAGTAAAGATTATAATAAAGACGATCCTATAGTTTAATAGCTTATAATTTACTAAGAAGAAAAACACATGTATAATTTTAATACATTCCAAAAATGACAAATATTTTAAGGGAGCACGAAAGAAGAAATCAGCTAAAGCCAGAAGGCACTGGAAGAGTCTTAAAGGATGGATAAGGCCTTTTGCGCAGTGTTTTGAGTGGTGTTTAAAGCAGAGAAAGCACCATGATTGTAGCCTGGAAGCGGGTGAGTTAAACTTGTTTGGGAAGCATTAGACACTATGGTTCTAGGATTGAGAGCTCCAGCTACCAGGGAGAAAGGAAGGATGGAGAAGGCGAGACTGGGAGCTGACACTAGTAAACTTGAACAGTATGCAAATTACAGACATTCTTCAGAGGTCAAACTGAGAAACTTGAGGTCCAATTATACACAAATTACTGTGCAACTTCATCCTATCATTTGGATAATATTCATGACTTTTGCCACCTATTATAGTTTTCATACACTCAAAACTCATGTTTTAGGATTCTAGAATTGAGAGAAATTTAAGAATGTCAGGAAATCTTGTTGGGAATATTTCTGTCTTGATACATCACACACAGCCACTCACACATGGGATTTTTAGATCTTATTGATCATATGGCTGTGAACTCGGAATAACTCTCAGAAATCGGAAGTTATGACCCTGTCTTGGGTATCTGTTCACTTACTGAGGGATTAAGCAATCGTAGGGCAGAAGTTCCAAATCCCAAGGGGCATGTTACCACGGAGAACTTGAGGGTCGGTCCTTCCACAGCAGAAAGAAAGAGAGAGAAATGACAATGTCATTCAGACTATAGAGAGGAATGCAATAAATAGGAGGAGGTTTCAGGACAGTTGGGTTGTCTGAGAGTCATTAGTCAGGATTTCTGGGCTCAGGATGGCTCTGTAAATACTTTATCTTGAACTGCACTGTCCAATATGGAATTAAAAGTAAGTAATATTAAAAATTCAGTTCCTCAGTCACACTAGCATCGTCATAAATATTCAATAGCTACATAGGGTTAATAGCTACCATCATAAACAGAGCAGATATAAAATATTTCCGTCATTGCAGAAAGTTTTTCATTACAAAAGAGGTCTAGAATCTACAAGCCCACCTCTTCGGTAGGTCTTGGAGGGTGTGCTAAGAGGCTTGAAGCAAGAAGTTTTCGTTCCTCTCCATACAGCAATTTTTGCCTTTCCTTTCTGTGTCCTAGACAATGTTTAAGATCGGGAAATGGGAGATTAAGGTAGGAAAACACACAAACAAACTCAACTTAATAGAAAGTGGAAAAGAAAGTTTCTCATAATCTCATGAACAGATGCCCCCAAGTAACTGTGTTTATAGCAGCTTCGTTCCTTTTCCACACACCCGTTCTCTGTCTCGTCTTCTTTTTGTATTACTCATTGCGAAGGTGGTGAGACTGTCATAGATTTTTCGTCCTGTCTGTGAGGAGTGAGGTGGAACTTTGTTGGGTGAAGGGCTATATTGAGGGGGGAGTGTCAGGAACCATTTCTGAGCCATATTCTCCCAATCTGTAAAATATGCAGTTGGAACCAGATGATATATAAGGTCCTCCACAACCCAGATAGTTTCTATGTCTAATTACTGGATTCTTTCATACTCCTTGACTCAGAATGAAAGAAAAGGAATCATTTTTTCCTGTAGAAGTGTGTGTGTGTGCGCATTTGTGTATGTTTGCTCACACTATAGTTAGACAAAAATCTAAGATGCTAAATGCCAGGAAGTACATCTTATGTGCTGTTTTTATTTTTAATCTTAATCTATTCTATTATTTAATAAACAATTGGTCTCATCTATTGCTACACAACAAACCACCCCAAAAGTCAGTGGCTTAATCTAACAGTAATAATTTACTTTGCTCAGGAATCTCCAATTTGGGCAGAGCTCAGTGGGGATAGCTTCTCTCTGCTCCCTGATGTCTTACACCTGAGCTGGAGAGACTCTAAGGCTCGAGATGACTCAACAGCTGGGTCTGGAATCTTCTAGATGCATGTTTACTTATGATGGTTGATGGTAGCTGTGAGCTGGGACCTCAGCAAGTCAGAACACCTACCCATGGCCTCTCTGTATGGGTGAATTTGGGCTTCCTATCCTCATGATAACTGGGTTCCAGAATGTGTGTTCCACTTAAACAAGGTGGAAGTATATAACACTGTTTTGACCTAGACTCAGAAGTTAGGTAGCGTCACTTCCACTTGCCTCCGTTGGTGAAGGCAGACACAAAATCCTGTCTAGACTCAAGGGGTGAGCACACAGACTCCACCTCTACATGGTAGAGTTGCAAGGTTCTAGAAGAGCATGTAGGATGGGAGATTGTAATGGGTTGTATGGTAGCTCCCCAAAAGATATGTCCTCTGCTTAATCCCTGGAACCTGTGAATGTTACCCTGTTTGGCCTTAACCAAGTTAAGGGTCTTGAGATGAGATCATCCTGGATTATCTACTGGGCCCTAAACCCAATGACAAGTGTCCTTATAAGAGTTTTGCTGATGAAGATTTCACAGAAGAGGAGCAGGCAATACGACCACAGAGGCAGAAATCAGAGTGATTCAGCCTCAAGGAATGCCAGCAGCCACTAGAAGATGGAAAACGCAAAGAGTGAGTTCTCCAGAGCCTCCAGAGGGAGTGAGGTGCTGCCAACACCTTGATTTTAAACTTCTGGCTTCTAGGACTATGAAAGAATACACTTCTATTGTTTTAAGGTATCAGTTTTATGGTAATTTGTTATGGCAACCACAGGACACTAAGACAGTGGTAGTGTTGTGGCCATTTTTGGAAAGTAGTATCTGCCACAACAATACCAACAACAACTGCTGTTCACCATGTAAGCACCACAACTAGTATTGAGCACAGTGCTAAGTGTCTGCCTGTGTGATCTCTTTTAATCCTCACAATGACCCTGTGGGGGGTACTATTATTTCCTCTTTATATACCAGGAAACTAAAGCTCAGAGAGCTTGCTTAACCTGCCCAGCTTCTTCAGCTGGTAGCAGGGTCAGTATATAGATCCAGGTATGTCTAACTTCAGAGTTTATCCTTTTAACTTTCTCTGGAAATGCATACTATCAAAAAATAAATGGCATAACCAGTAATGCATTTACTTGCATAATGTTCAATGGCAGAGATAAGCAGTGTGTAGCTAGGAATAAAAACGAATGGGCATTTCAATCCAGGTCAGCCACTGACTGCTCAGCCATTTTTATCCTCATGAATATTTTAAGGAGTTGTACTAACTACGTGACTAGCACCCGTGTTATAAAAATTGTGATTTGGTTGCTTTTTGAATTACTTTTCTGTCTTCACTAAGCTGCATGTGAATAACTACTTGTTGCTTTGATAAATAAGTTAAAGAATAGGAAAAAAATTCCTCAGTAGGATGTAGCCTTTCTATTTCATGGAGAAACCTTTTAAGTGGATGCTGTGTAGACAAAATTATGCATTTTGGCCAGCTTTTAATTATCAACCAACTTTATTAAATGGAGAAGTTCTTAGCATCTATTAAAATTTGATTTTCTAATAATAGATGCTCTGTGAATGTTTGTTGTTAAAGAGTGAACTAGTGAACGGAAGTTGGGGTCAGTTTAAGCCTTGTTCAGTGGAAAATAATATGGTAGAACATTGTGGCATTTAATACTAACTTATCAAATATCCAGTATAACCAGATGCTGTAATGGAGCTCTGATGTGTGGTTCCCTCCTCAAACAACTAACAGTAAAAAGATCCATGAAATCATTATCACTACCATGTTGGCATAATCATCATTCTATTTCAGCAGGTTTGTTTGATGTTACTGTATTCCGTGGGACACAATAAAAGAAAACAGAACTCCATTCTACCCTCACAACATCCGTTGTGTTTGTAAGAGTTCTTTGCACCTTAGAAAGCCTGTTCACATCTATCACATCTATTGCATTATGTGATTCTTTACAAACATCCCCATGGGAGAGACATGGCAGGGATAATTTAATTTTACTCTTTAGATTGAAGGGACCGCTGACACTTGGTGATCTGCTTAAGATCTCATGCCTAATAAGTACTACAGTCAACCTTCCAACTTTAGAATAAATAAGAATGAACAATGACCAATAGAAGTTGGCAGCACTTGCCTTTTGCAGACTCAGGAAAGTCATAAAACCCGTGTTTATGGGATATATGGTAAAAGACTCAGCACATTCTTGTCCCTTAGCTAGCCATCAAATTTGAGTTGGCCAGTGTCAGGGAGTTTTAACCATTAATTCACAAGACTATAATCTGCCATGTTAAGCAAGCATATTTTTCTCTATGACAAATCTCTTAATTCCAGGATAAAAAAGGAAGTACTCTCCCTAAAATCCAAAGATAGAGGAAAAGGATCATTGGGAACACTTGGGCACTCACTGGGTTAAAACAGCTTCATGCCATACATAGTTTGTCGCTATATAGTTCAGATAGCAATTTCAGATATTTTCCATTGAAACCTGCATTGCAACTCTTGGCAAGGAGAGTTTCTTGAGAGCAGGGATAGTTCGTGTCTTGTTCATTCACTGGTGGAGAGCCTTGTGCCTCTGACTTTTGTGGTTCTCTTTGAAAAATAATACCTTGGTCCCAACTGGGTGAGTGGTTCCTATTTGAAATCCTCAACTCTTGAAATCTATCGTTACTCTAGTTACTATCTGGGGACAGCCTAATGAATGAATAACAGTCATTTATTCAACAAATGTTTGTTGAGCTCTTCCTGTGGGCTAAGCACTGTACTAGGTGCTGGAGGTACAACAGTGAACAAAAGTAAATGCAGTTCCTTCCCCACGGAGCTTGTTATCTGGGGAAGGAGACAGGAAGTAATTGATGCGGGATCGGTGAGCCGAGGAGTCGAAAGAAAGATTTCTTAGACTCTCAAGATCTGGCAGTAGTGCTCTTTTATTTAGAGAATAGTGTGGAATAGCATGGGGACAGGACCCATGGGCAGGCAGAGCTGGTGCGTGGGGACAAGACCCACGGGCAGTCAGAGCTCCTGCTGCTGCCCCGAGTTGAGGGTTAGGGCTAATTTTATAAGGCAAGGGTACGTGACTTATTTTTACTGGAAAAAAAAGAAAAGATGATGCAAAAAGTCATTAAATGATTTCAGTGCAGATGGGGTCTGGTTATTGTGCGGTCATATAACTTTAGATACGAATCTGGCCATATAGATCGGCATGCAGGTGAGGATGCCCCGGGCTTCTCTCCCTGGGGCAGTCCTAATTCATACCATAAAAAAAGTCCACTGGGTCATATAGTTTGGCATGTAGGCCAGGTCACCTTGGGCTTCTCTAGCTGGGGCAGCCTTATTCCACATCAGTAATCACACGATCAAGCAAATGAATGTAAAAATGCCGCTATGACATGTGGATGCAGTAAGAATGTATGAAGGGGTGATTTGGCATAATCAAAGAGGGGCCTTTCAAGGCAAGATGATTGCATTGATGCCAAAGGTGAAACCAAACAAAGGAATATGAGGGCAAAAGAGATGATGGCAATCTAGTAATGTTGTATACGGATCCCTAGAAAATCTGACAATAATAGTTTCCTCTGGAGGAGGAGTTGATGGTGAGGGGATGGTGAGGGAGGTGGGAGAGGGCAGCGGAGGATGACTTTCTCTTGTTACTGTGTTCTATTGTACATTTTGAGAGGAGAATGTGCTTATGTAATACTTGTGGGATTCAAAAAAATTAAATGAGGTAAAATGAAAATGAGAAGAAAAACCATAACTAGAAAAGACGTAAGGATGTATCATGATAGTTGCTTTTTTTAAGGGCAATTTCACTACATCATTGTTGAACTAGGGACCTCAACCATAAGGATAAATACAGACTGTAATTCCTCATACTTAACACAAATACTTTCTGTATTAGAAAAAGGGAGGTTGTTTATAACGAGTCTTTTGCTTTCTTCATTGTATCTGGCCGCTCACAGGTACATTAACTGCAGGATTTGCAAATAGATTGTTGTCATTAGTCAAATGACATGTATTGAGAGCTTATTCTGTGCCAGGCATGGTACTGAGCACTTAGCATGGGGTATACTATTTAATCCCCCTAACAACCCTAGGAGATGGGTCCTAAAATTATCCCCTTTTCCCAGATAAGGAAATTGAGGCTTAGATGAGAGGTCAAGCCACTTTCTCATGGTTGTAGTAAGTGACAGAGCTGAGACATGAAGGCAGTCTGAACCCAGAACTCCTAAAAACTGTGCCATACATCCTCCCATGAGACTTGAAGGCTGAGAAATCACTGTCTTTGTTCCACAGAGCCCCTGGTTCCCATGCTTGTGGCATTATTAGGATAGTTCAAAGAGTCAACAGTAGGGCACAGAAGAATGTTGATGGTCTGCAGTATCCCTAGGATGCACTGATTTCTAGAACCTTCTAAATGCTGGCACATTAGGATGAATGCTTCTTGCTCCAAGCTGGTGGTACGCCTCCCACACAGTTTATTGAGAAATTGTCTTCTCTTTGTGTTTTCTAATAGGCCTTATTGATTCTCTTCTCTCATACTGGACGAATCACTTACTGAACTTAGAAAGGTTAAGAGGCCTCACAACCAGCAGACTTAGTTATGCTGAGACAAATCCTCTCAGTCAAGACTGCCCAACTTCTTGGCTCACTTTTCATCACACTCACATTGTCCAGAGTTGTTCTGAAGCCGTGGTGTCAACTGATGCCTTGGAAGGATCCTGACGTGTGAAAAAATTGTGTTAGAGAGGGGCAGTTTGGTTTAATGGGCTTTAGATAGACCTGGTTCAAACCTCAGCTCTGCTACTGATGAGCCAGGTAATATTGGCAACCTTGCCTTACTCGTTTGTAGTAATGGGATTCCTAATACTGCTTTGCAGAGTTGTGATGAAGGTTGGAGACAACCAGAAAGTAGAGCATGATAGACGTCCAGTAAGTGCTTGCTGTTATTATTGTCAGCTTGAACACTTGGAGAATTGCCTTACAAAGAGAGTACAGTTGCTAAAATTCAGCATAGAGTGATAAACTCGCTTTTAAAGGAATGACTAATGGAGTCTTAAAAGCATATTTAACTTGGGTGTGGCTGAAAAATCATCATTGCTATAAGAATTACTGTCACTCCAATATTTTATCTGCACACATTATTGCTGATTCAACTTAAAACAGAGACTGTTTAAAACACAGTAAAGTATAACCACTCCAGTGGATGAGACAGCCTATAAAGAAGCAAACTGCTAAATAAAATAATTATGTCCTCGGAAGGAAAGAAAGAGAAAGAGATGACAATGTGTAATTGGGCATGGCTTACTTTAGCCACAGGTCAGCATATGCTTTTCTGGAGAGGTGCATTTTAGTAGAAGCCTGAAGAATGAGATTGAGACAGCCGTGAAAAGAGCTGTGGGAGATTCCTTGGAGAGAGAGAGAGAGGCAAGTTCAAAGGCCCTGATGGGGAAAAGGCTTGGAACAGGCAGTCTCTGTATAGTGTTAAGAAGACGCAATTGCCATTCAGCCTTCACTGTGGGAAGGCACACCCTCTGGAAGAGGCAGTGAAGGAACAACACACTGGTACTTGGGTCCCTGCTCTGCACTATGTCACTTGCAAGAGGCCATTTGACCTTTAGTGGCTTGTTCCTGATTTGCATGATATGATGCTTACAAAAGGTTGAAAGTCTTGCCCTCTTGGAAGCCCTGTGCTTGTTGCTGGTCTATCCAAAGTCAATGTCCCTGTCAAGGAAGACTGATTGTCCAAATGCCTTAGAAATAGTGCTGGTGGCATGATGGCTGCTACCCTCATGTCTAGCCTCTGAGATGATGCCATTGTAGAAAACTTTTTAATAACGAATGCATTGTAGAGTAATTTATGAATGTACACTCCATTTGGTTTTTCGCAGAATCCACAACAACCTTAAAATACTGGAAATGGGCTCTACTGTCTAATCAGGGAGTTATAGCCATCTATTAACTGCCATTTCTGATTATTTGCATTTAATTTAGGGGTACTCTTGAGAAAATGAAGCACAGCATAACCTCAAAATATGGCTTTACATCTTGGATAATTGACTATAATTTCTGTCTTTGCAGCTTTCCTAAATTGTTTATTTCTCCAGATGGCTTCTAAAAACTATGATTTTATCTCTTTCCTTTCAATGGGTGAGCAGGGGTTTCTCATAAAAGCTTATATGGTTTAGTTTTCTCAACTAAATTAAAGCTTAATTAGTCAAAAATCCAGATCTGTGATGTGTTTATAAAATTTATACAAGCGTAATTAATTTCAGTTGATTGCATAAATAGCTTTCCATGCAAACAGTAACCTTTTCTCTGCTGACCTCTAAATGGCAGATTTCAGGTTATCTACATTTCTAGTCTTCCCTGTAATGGTAAATCAACTTGCATAATTCTAAAAGTATTACTCTTTCCTTTGATTTATGACTTTTATCATGGAAGTCAGTGATTACCTTGGCAACCCATGTTTTACGTTTTGAAAATGCAATGAAAAAAGCATACCAGAATAGCATTGCTTTTGTTTTTATGGAAGCCAACAAAAAATCAGACATATGATTTTGATATGTTCTCCTAAGCCCACTACTTCTCATAAGTTACCTAGGCTTTTTTAGTTTATTTGAATGACAGTTCAAATTACAATGATCAGCTAAATGTCAAAAAGAATAGCTATTATTTTTAAAATCTCCTGATATTTCCAGGATTGCTCTTCCTGAGAAGAATGATAACTTTACCGTGCACTGAGCCAGATTCTCTTGCTGCTGAAGCTATTCCTTTTTCAGAGGTCTTTAGAAAGCCATATTGAATCCTAAGGAATTATTCTCTAAAAACATGCGTTCTCTCTTGATTGGCAATTAAACTTTCTTATTAGTTCCCTCATCATTTCTCTAATAAGTTTTGCATATAAATTGAGGCTGGTGAAATTCCCTTTTTTTCTCTCTTCCTTGTTCATTTTCTAGAAGGGGCTCGGTGTTGCTGTTGTAGCCCTTTCAGAAGACCCAGAAGCTTCTTTCGCAGGAGCATACAGCAAAGCTCACCACCTGTCTCACCAGCCTGAATGGAGTCATATGCCCATCTCTGGCCCAATCACTCTGGCCAGGAAGTATGATTATGATCATTGGCTTGGGCTTGAGTCACAAGTCCCACACCTAGTACTCAAGTCCTCTGGGCTGTGCAGGGAGATAAGGGAGTAGAACGAATGTGAGGGTCCTCCCAATGGAAAAGGTGGTGATGGTGGGAAGGCAATCAGAGGTGCATCTTACAGAGCTGAATGTACTGTGTTTTACTGGGATTGTAAAAGCAGAAGCCTGGGGAACCTCTTGACTTTAGAGTGACTTTTGCTTCAAGATGGTCAGTGTATGCGAATTTTGAATCAAAAAAGTGCTCTTCCTTGCTATATTTCTCCAAGGTTCATTAACAACAAGTATTATGGAACCAATTCAAAAGGAACATGTTTTCAGTGCCTATCTTATTGTTAGCTTCAGGGCTACATTTTTTAAAATGCATAATGAAATCCATGGAATATTTAGAAAGAATGTGGCACTTTGCAAAATTGGCTTTAGGGCCCATGCATGGCTTATAGTTGGAAGGAAAAGTGTCTGGTGATTGAGTGAATTGAAAAACCTTTGGTCCATCTCTGGGCTGCAGGTAGCTGTAAGCAGTTGGAAAAAGAGAACTCCAGTAGGTGTGTGACTTTCAAAGGATTTGTAGCGACTCAGTACCTTTTTGGTCTTGTACACAGACTATAGGAAGGTCACTTTCCCCTATGTGTATGAAGTCAGCCTCCCTCCCTTTGTGGGGCTTTTGCTTATTCCAGAGGATAAGAAGTGGGAACTGGCTATTGTTACTGACAGGATAGTACTTCAAGAATAATGAGTTTCTCCTTCTTTCCCCTAAGGATTGGTAAAGTAAAAGTACACACAGACTTGGTAGCTTTTTCTAAATAGCTATCATTACCATTTTCTCTCCAGAACCATGTAGAGTCTCATAATTATTAAAGTCAGGACACTTGAATTATGATCTGGGCTTTGTCACAAGCTCTGGGACCTGGGCACACTACTCATCGCCTCTGGGCATCATGGTACACGTTGATAAAATGGAGAGTTTCAAAGGCATACAGAGCCGAGTAATAGCTCAGAAAGCTTTTATCTTTCAAGGTGGGAACATCTGGAATGGGGAGATGTAAAAAAGGGACTCTGGTTTAAAAATGGTGTCTTAGCCTCTCTTAACTGTCTACTAAAATGTCTAAGATAAAACAGAGAATGAGGAGTTATTCCATCATCAAAAACTTAGGAATGGCAATCAATCTCTTATCAAACTCTTGAAGGAATTTTCATGAACCTTCAAGGTTTAAGAATTTGCACTAAAGGATACAATTAAAGATACTGTATGTTATGCCATTGGAAATAGAGAATTTCCCTCCTCCCCGCCAGAAATTCTTTAGGAGATACTTTATCTTTGGGCCCATATTTGTGTCCTGGCTGAAAAATTACGTATCAGTAGTAACTGGGAAGGCAAACATTTCCTCTTCTTTTCTTTGTGGTTTCTGTTTTTGAGTCAGTTCGCTTTTCAATCCTCTTCCCCCTCAGGGAATATGTGCATGCATATGTATACATACATATGGAGACATACATACACGCATATATGCGTGCATCCATATACACACATAGACATACATATCACACATAAACATATCTGTATATATATACAGATATACACATACAAATATATACAGGCATGCATTGCTTAACGACAGGCATACATTTTGAGAAATGCACCATTAGGCAATTTTGTCATTGAGCAAACATCATACGGTATACTTATACAAACCTAGATTGTAGAGCCTACTACACCCCTAGGCTATATGGTACTAATCTTATGGGACCACCGTCGTATATGTGGTCCATCGTTGACTGAAACTTTGATATGCAACACATGTCTGTATACATAAATACACACATATACATATACACACACACACACACACACAAACTAGTGAGAGGCTACAATCCTCAAAGAACAACAGCCAGAAATAGGATAGAGCTAAGACATCTTGTGTCTTGGGAGACATAATGTCCACATATAAAGCTCTTGAAGCAAGAGAAGTTACAAGGAGACATGAGTAGCCATGCAAACTGCAAAATGTTATCTTCCATGAATTTCATCTGTTCAGAGTGTGAAAGATGAGAGCCTTCCCAGCATCTGAAGGAAGCTTTGAGCTATAGCTGTGAGAAGGGCATTCAGTCAGTGCCCACAGGGGCAGTATGCACCTGAAAGCTGCATCACGTCTGGAAAGGTCTTTTCTCCTTGTGTGAATAGAGGCAGTACAGAGGCTGTGGAAAATGCTACAAAATAAGGAACAGGAATATCATCCTGAAGACTTAGAGAAAAAAGCACACTGCTGAAAGGATTTACTTTACAAATCAGAGGAAGGATTTAGATAACTGAGGGGCGGGTGGTGACGGAATGGGGAAATGTCATTAGGATTTCTTTGTGTCAGAAGATTGGAAATCCATAAGGACAGGTCAGGCAAAGACAAAAAGGTCATAGAATCAAGGAAAATGACATAGGAAACATTGAAAGGAAACTAAAAAGAAGATAGCAGAAGTAAAACCCCTTTGGAATCAGCAAAAAATTCATATTGAGAAAAAGTAAATTGACTGAGTAAAGAATAAAAATGAAGTGTTTTCTCAGAGTGAATAAGGAAGAAAAGTGATAAAGCAGAAGAAAACAAAGATGATTACTGTGGTGGAATAGAAAATGAGCTATAGAAATTTTTGAGAACTATAGAAATTCCTGAGGAAGAGACTAGAATTGAGACTAAACAAAGACAGAATTGAAGAACATTTTTGTGAACTAGACATGTTGAAAGATTTCACTGAGAGCCAGATAAAATAAAAACCACACCCAGATACATCCAGGCAAAATATATGTTTCTAGTGTAAAAACAGAAAAATCTTACAAAAGAGCAAAAGTCATGTGATCATAGGATT
Source organism: Equus quagga (assembly GCF_021613505.1). NCBI lineage: Eukaryota > Metazoa > Chordata > Mammalia > Perissodactyla > Equidae > Equus > Equus quagga. Next base: position 64,831,953 of record NC_060273.1, on the reverse strand, counting down.
CTCTTTTAGAGTAAAGCATAAAACAATGGAATATCTGGACATTTTTGAGGGGAAAGATGAATCTCAAGAATGTTATAGTCAGAAAAGTTAAAGGAAGACTAAGATGCTTTCCCATGAATTCCACGCCTCCCAAAACATACCTTCCAGCTTCCCTGTTTGCTCCAGCCCACTGAAGACTAATACAAATTAAGAACCCCAAAATGAGAGTTATAATGTAAAACAACTAATGGGTAAGCTTTGGAACTATTTACATATGAAAGATTTCTAACCATTTTCTGAAAATTATAAAATGCAATTATAAATGGGGTAAAAAGATGTAATATGTTAAATAATCTAAAAACCGACATCCAAGATGCCAGCTTACATCCACAAAACCCGAAAAGGGGGTAGATAGGGAATGCAGGGATGGGGTCATGAAGATGTAAATTTGTGCACAGTTCTGAATATTACGTAGCAGCAGTTTAAAACTTACCATTTCTGTCTTCACTTTGATTGTAAGTGAAATGTGAACTAAAGAATGTTTAAAAAAAAAAACCCACCACCTTAAGAGTGTATGTCTTCTACACTTGGTCTTAGCCAAAAGGCCAAGAAGTGATGGAAAGTGTATTTCTTCTAAGCCTGAGAGCAGAGGAGGAAGAAATTGTAATTCAAAGGCAACAGACAGAAAGCACTAAGGGAACAGTCAAACTAGCATGAAGGGTATTCAGATTAGTTTAAAAGACTCGATCTAATTATTTGCTAATTCTAACATGGAAACAATCATGTAGATTCATGGTGTATCTGAACAGGCAGAACATCATTTTGTCATAGATCTTTGGCGAGCAAGGGACATGTAGTCTTCCCTCACCGCTCCCTCATACAATAGGGAAGGTCCCCGCTGTACTGTTCCGTGCAGCAGCCCTGGTGACTGGTGCTCACCACAACCAGGCGGGGACCCACGGGAGACTCAGCTGTGATGGAGCCGCCCCGGGGATGGCGTCCTGTGTTTCCCACTCTGCTGTGGTTGCTGTTGTAAGCTAAACAGTTTCTGGTGGTACCATTCGGGCTCGGTGACGTAGCACGAACATTGTGTCAGGGATAAATAGCATGATTTATCTGAACTAAGTTTGACCTTCGGAAATGCTGTGGAATCTGTACCCTTATGCGGAAACCATTGTTCATAGTTCTTTATCACGTTAAACACTTTTTGTTTTCTTAAGTGAGGAGCTTCCTGGGAAACCCTAAGACCCGTTCCAGCTTTTACTGATCGGAAACTGGGGTTTCTCATTAATGTCTTCAGCATGTACAGGCTGTACTGTATGCTTTTGCACATAATTATATTTATTATTTTTTATCTTGTGGTGTGAAACATCTCTTCAAAGGAAAACCTCTATCCTAAAAAGCAAGAAGACAGGCTTCTTTGTTGCCCACAATAAATTTCTCATTCTTTCAGGGCCTCTGTAGCTTCGTTTTTTAAATGGCAGTGACGCTTTAGCTGCCTGAAGGCAGCGGGGTAGACCAGATGATCCCCTGAGAGTCTTCCAGGCTCTAAGCTTTCTAAGTGTGGTGGCTGTGTACGAGAGAGGTTTAGGTTTGATAAAAGAGGTAACAGATGATTACCCTCTTCAGGACAATGGCTGTAAATTGATGATTTCTTTATCTATCCCAGGGCTTACAACTAAGTTATGGACACCACTGATACTCCATAGAAACTGGAGTTTGTGGTGGTGTATTTCCTCATGTCACCCAAGGACACAGGAGTACGTAGAAGAGAAAATTAGGGGCTTTAGATTAGGAGTCAAGAGATCCCACTGGCAGATTGCATCTGATGTGGCCCAAGACAGTCCACTTAGAGTCCTCTGGGTTAAAGTTCCATTCACGAATTGAAGGGTTTAGATTAGATCAGGGGCTAGGGACTGGTGGTTGGCCAAATTGGCTAGCAGAGCGTTTTATTGGGCCTTCAGGGTGTTGATAGTCTTTGTTGTTGTTGTTAATGTGGAACGCCTTTAGAGGAGGCGCGTGTGCCCTGCATTTCACCACAGTCCCCACCACTCCCTGTTGCATAGCCCCAGCCCACGCCACTCATTTGTTTATTTTATTAGCCTTTATAGGCATTTGATAATAATCTAAAAAAAGGAAGGGGGAGAGAGATTTTATGTTTCTAACATTAGCTTCTCTGCTCTGCAAACTCTGGTCAGTCAGTGTGCAAAAGTATTTTTCAGTGGACTTTGAAGTTTAAAAACTATTGGAGTAATTAGAACAGATTGATGTGGAAAAAACTGTCAACCTAGGAAGACGCATCAGAGAAATTCCAAATGAGTTTTAAAATGGAAATAGAAAAGCTGAATCAGTCTACTTGTTTTCAGGTGCCTCCTCTTCACAGTCATTAATTGGGCCTGAATTACCCCAAAATGGTCCTAATGGCCCCAGTCACAAGAGCTATTACAGGTTGTCTAACTTGGTTAAATTCTTTTCTGCTTTAAATTGTTAATGATTCAGCATTTCACGGCTTGAGTCAGGTGCTCTCAGAGGGCGCCTTTCTTAAAGGTCAGTCACTCTCCAGAAATCAGCATCCAAGATTAAGATTGCAGATTCCGCTGGGTGACCTTGGGAGAGTAATTATTTATTCGACACAGGACTCAGGAGGCACAGCTCTATGGCAGGAGACTTCTGGTTGGCAATGCCGGGAAAAGCAAAGAGGCTGGTGCAAAACAGGAGTGCTGGGAGGGTTGGGGACCACGGGACTGAGGATGGCTCTCTAACAGAGAGAAGCATTGCTAAAGAAGAAGGTGGAGGATTTCTTGTTTGCCAAACACAGTTAAGACCTTCATGTGCCTTACCTCATTTCAACCTCACAAGAGGCCTAGGAAGTCAACGCCATTATCACAAGGTAACAGATGAGGAAACTGAGGTGTGGAGAGGTGAAGTAACCTGCCTGTGAAGGAGCGATTGCAGAATTTGCACAGTATTTCATGAAGGGCATATAACTGTTCTCTGCTCACTGGTGCCTGATGAATGATTTATGCATTTTATTCATTTATTATGATGTTATGATGTCTGGAAATAAGTTTTCAGTAAATGTTGACATGAGAACCCTTTTGTCTCCTGCATGAGATTGTCAGTATGCCATCCGAAAGGCTGAAACATACACATACCAAGAGGGAGGGCAGGTGGATACATGACGCTTTTTTCTTTGGAGTTTTAAAAAGATATCATTTCATGACATTAATAGAAACCAAAAAAACGGGGGGAGGGGGCAGATTTTGTGAATCAACAGAACAAAAGTGATGAGAAAGTGGAATATTAATATAGTCAGCAAAGCAGTATGCCTTTAAAAGTAATTGCACTCTAATTCCTCAGATACTGTGGGAGCCAATAGAGGATTTATTGTATTTTTTTACCACTTGCAAACCAGCAAGTAGATGATTCATGCACTGGAGGAAAAAAACAATGATTTTTTTTTTTTTGTATGACATGCAGTTACCAGCTTAGCTTTCTATTTTTACCTTACCCTAGTCCCTGGACATGTTTTTCCCTTATTTAGGAAACTTGCGACTACAAATATGTCCAACTTATTTTCTTACCTTTCTGCTAAATATAGAGAACAATGCCTATATTGCCATGCCTGGGGATTATTTTAAACAGGATTGAGAGCAATTCAAGCAGGTGGTCCTCTGGTGTTTGTATCATGCAAAACCAGATTTTTCTTTTTACTCACTCTGGAAGATGTTTATTTTTAGGAAATTTTTTTCATTGTAAATTGAGGGATGTTTAATAATCTCTAGCATTATTTTATACTAAGACAAATAGTTTTAGGATTGATGTAGGGAACACTGTTAATTCCCTTTGTGATGCTTGCAAGGAGTGAAAAACAAGGAGAAAAGCTATAAGTCTAGGACACAGATGGCATGAGTTAAGTTTCTTCTTGGAGGCCATGGATAACCAGATGAAAGCCACAGGCATGAGAGAGGAGAGAGATCCAAGTGTCAGGTGTGTGACATCCCTGGTGATGGAATTGTTTCTTTAAAGAAGTGGGGAGCTGAGCCTGGAATCCAAATATGATTTGTGTCCTTGGTCTCTGAGAAGCTGCATCAAGAACCCAAGGTTGGCACCGCTCATTCTGAGTCAGCGTTTTGTCTTTCAGAGCACTGGGGATACTTATTTCCTTTTAAATGTTTCTCCTGTCCTTGCCTTCCTCCTCCATTTTCCCTACAACCAATGTAATTCAGGTCCTCTTTATCTCATCTAATTCCTACTGGCTCCTGCAGGTGCAGCCTTGCCCAACTAATCCTTGAATGCTTTTATGTGGCACTCCCCTCCTCAAAGTGGTCATCAGTGCCTGACTGAGAACTATAAAGACGAAATTCCTCTGCCTAACTTGCAAAACTCCCTTAATCAAGCTGCCCCTCCAACTGTCCGCTTGACTTTTCACATTCTCCAAGGAATGTTCCCTCCTTCCTCTATAGGGTGATGTGTTCGCTGCACCCTGAATGTGCTGCTTAGATTCCAGGCCTTTGGGCCTGCTGCATACAGTGTATCTTTGACTTTTATATAGCAAAAGATATAGGACATTTTGACGTTGATGATACTAACCTGCATTTTCTATGGTGAACTTTGACTTTCATGTAGCAACTGACTAATATTCAAGCAATTGTTTGGTCATTGCCAGTTCCATCTTCCCATCGGTGTTTGTGCCATCATTGTAAAAATGTACTGCCTTTTCCTTAATTCTCTTAATAATTAGAAAATAAAACAGTATTAATAATGAACAGCAGAAGTCTCAAGACAGTTGATGAACAGTTGGGTGTCTTCAGATGCATTTACGGTAATGAACTTGTGTTCTCTACCAGGCCCTCTTTGAACTTGAACTGTGAAATTATAAGTGTGAAATTATAATAGAAAAGAGCAAAACTAAGGAACCTGGTAAGGGGCTGGCCCGGTGGCACAGCGGTTAAGTGCACACGTTCCGCTTCGGCGGCTGGGGGTTCGCTGGTTCAGATCCCAGGTGCAGACATGGCACCGCCTGGCAAGCCATGCTGTAGTAGGCATCCCACATATAAAGTAGAGGAAGATGGGCATGGATGTTAGCTCAGGGCAGGTCTTCCTCAGCAAAACGAAGAAGATTGGCAGCAGTTAGCTCAGGGCTAATCTTCATCAAAAGAAATGTGGGAAATGTATCATTGAAGACTGTTTGAAAGGTATGGCATAATCGGACTTATGTTTTGGAGTATCTTTATGAGTATTAATCTATTGTTTGAATTGCATAATTTACTTTGGCACACCTTGTAACAGATATATGATGCAATAAGAGGAGATGGTCTATAGTCACCAGCAGTGGGTAGCTTTTACCATTGTTCTCACCTGTAATCTCTCCACTCTCTTCAGTGCATTAAGAAGCCATTATCAGAGCTCATTTGATTTACCTTCTCCAATAAGTTGTCTTTAATTGCTTTTAGATTTCACCACCTCCTCCCTTAGGGATACTCAGTAATTTTAGTAGTACAGATACTCACAGTTAATATGTACTTGTAGATTCTTTTATACATGTTCTTTGCCAGTGATGTATATGCATCAACCAATATATAAATTCCTTGAAGTCAGGAATAACAGTTTACCCAGAAAATGCATGCTTTGGGGGGTTATATGACTGTTTTAGCTAGTTACCTTGGAACTGTGGGACTTGACTTTGCTTCCTATGAATTAAATATTTTGAAGCTTTTAAAACAATGTTCAGTATTTTGCCAGGGTACTGAATACCTTCAGTTTACTACCCACTGGGTGTTAAAGTTCATTCTAAATGCATCTTTTTCAAGCTTAAAGAGCTTTGAATGGGGTTTTGCATTTCCCAGTTCTATTCCCTTTAGGTCTTTCTGGATTTCAATCATGTATCCCTCCTTTGCTTTTGTGCTTTCAGCCTGAGGTACTCTAATGAAGATGACATTTTATAAAATGTAGTGAAATGTAGTGATTTGCATCTCCTTTTGTACCATCCCAGAGGGATGGAATAGCGATTCTTGATCATTAGAGGTATTTGGTGTTTAAATGCGTGGTTAACAGTAGATCATAATTTAGCTGTCCAGACATTAGAGTAGGTTTCATTTAAGTTGGTGTTAGCATTCATGTCTTTTAGATAATTTACAGGAGAAGAGTATAATTTTTTCTAAAAGATATCAGAAGGGAGGACACTTGCCAATCCAATTACGTTTCCAACTTCTCATTTCTTTTTCTTTAACCTCTAATAATTTTGCTGGACTTTTAAAGAAAAACATGATCTCATATTCTTTTTGTATCTATCTTCAGTCAATGCTAATTTTAGTTTTAATGTTTCCTCTTCAGTATCTCTTCTTCTATTGATTTGGTAAGAGTTACCTTTAATCACTTAAAGGTAAGTAATGCATTAGGACCGCCCGACGATAGCCTATATTTGGAAAAATCACTCCATCTAAGAATTAATTTAACAAGAGACTATTACACAATTTACTTTGGAAATTCACCAGGATTCTTTCTATCTCTGTGAAAGCATTTATTATCCAGAAGAAATTAGGCCTAATTGTAGCTAATGCCACAGTGAGCAAAATTTCCTTAAATTTCTAGAATCGTCATGACTCTGACTATAATATTAACATTTAAGATTCATAGAATTTCAGCACCAAAAGAAAATGAATGGACAGCAGTTGTAATTAGAATACTATCTCCTAGCTTTGGATACATGAAAGCCATTTAAACACTAAAATGAGGCACAGAAAGGGGGACTATTGCTAACTCAGGCCAAGAGGTGTCATCCTTTTTTGTTTAGGTTTGTGTTATGTGTGTGGCTGTGAAGAACAGCACGTCACCCAGTGCTCAGGGTAGAGAGGTGGGTATGGAAAGACCAATCAGACTGTGTTGCATTGGTGAGGAAGCAGAAACCTCCTTCAAGACATTTTGCTGAGAAGGGGACTAAAGAATTGAATAGAAGCTAGAGGAGGAGGTGTGGTGTCAACAGATATTTTATTTTTATTTGAGATAGGCAGTAACTATGGTGAAAATGATACCACATGGAGAAAGAGTAATGATGCGAGAGAGAAAGAGGACCTGAGGAGGGAAGAAAGGGTTCAAAATGCAGAAGTGCTTATCAGTATCCTCAGCTTTCAGGTTATTCACTTCACTCTCCAGCCTAAAATGTATTTTGATGCTAACGGGCTTCCTTTCCCAAAAACTGCATCACAGAATATGTGGAACGAGCCCACCCATGCCTGGCTTGATAACAGTAACTGGCATTCAGGGGTCTTCAAAGCTGCAGAGAAAATAACATATGACCAACTACAGCACAACACAGGAGTAATTGGTGGAGTAATTGCTGCCAGTCAGCTTGACTTTGGGGCAAAAATTAATAGTTTTCTTGATCAGCAGCTGTTGAGTTTCAGTCATTCTCCTCCAAGAGCAATAGAAACCCTGCAAATTGGATATGACCTTTATTTTTCAGCACTTGGCCTATTCATTGGTGGGGAAAAAAAATGACAGACTGTTTCTGATTTGAGCTAAAAACAAAGTGCAAAAAGAAGGTCTGAATTGTTTCTTAAAGCAGAAGCCTCATATATGAATAAGTAACACAAAGCGACACTCTTTTGGCCCACCCAGTAGTGACAGCATAATACACTCCAGCCAGTGATAAAGAGCCGTTTTAAGTCAAAACTCACAGAATCTCTGGCTGGTGCCATTCAGGTCCAAGAAGGGCAATTGTAAATAAATACGTGTGACGTTTGAAATGAAACACGACCAAAAGGAATATTGAACTTCCTCACTACAGGACGTCACTCTGCACACTCTTTTTTGATAATTGTGGGTGTGTGTAAAGTACCAAACTTACAGAAAAATTGCAAGAATAGGGAAGAACTTCTAAAAGCGTTTAACCAAAGTTCACCAATTATTCACATTTTACCTCACTTGCTTCTCTCTCTTCCCTTCCTTCCCCTCTCTTTCCTCCCTTTCTCTCTTCCTCTCTCTCTCTTCCTTTTCCTCTCCCTCTGTTTCTCTCCACTTCCATATATGCTTTAAAAAAAAAAAATGATTTGGGAGTAAGTTGGAGAGATCATGCCCCTTTGCTCTTAAGTATTTCAGTCTACACTTCCTAAGAAAAAGGATATTCTCTTACATAAGCATAGTAAAATAAACATCAGAACACTTAAAATTGCTACAATTCTATTCCCTAATCTATCATCCATATTCAAACTTCACCCGTTGCCCCAGTAATATCATTCACATTTTTTAAGCACTTCAAGCATTAATAATGTTACCTGTGGTCCCCTAATTTGGCTCCTTATATATTCACTTGGAAAATTTTAGAGAGAACGGGATGGTCCCACTTCTGTATTACTCTCCAGACTAAAGGCATGCTGTGTCAGCATTCCCCAAAGTGTGCTCCATAAAATGCTTATTCCAGGAAATGCTATGGAAAATAAAGATTTTGAGTTCAAAGTTGGGGAAAAGCTTAAACAATACTCACTCACCCCCATTCCCTTCACCCCTTGGAGACCTGCAGCATGCCTTGGCTTATCAGAGGCTCTGAGCACTTGTGTATTTATACTGTGAGGAGACCTCATTATTTGTTTAACCCAGAATTTTTTCAACTTAGTGACCATAGACCATCTATCTGATGTTCTCAGCTGTCAACATAGTTGCATTTGAAAAATGCCATTCTATATTTTCACAAAATTGATTTCACTGAAAAATTCATCCTCCTTTTAGTTTTTTTAATTGTGTGGGCTAGTTAATCTTCTTTTGAAATACTGAGTATGATTATAATATTTTATAACAAAAAAGCGTAAGGTCTAGGTTTAAAATATTCTTGATTTCTCCTATATATGCAGTCATAGATATTAGATCCGTGACTTCACAGCAGTGCCTTACTGCGTGAGACAAAATCTAGAATCTGTAACAGATAAACCCCATAATGGTGGCTTAAAAAATAGTTTGTTCCTCACTCAACTAGCATATAGGAGTGGGGTGTGGTGAGGGCTCCTTTCTTTGAAGTGACTCGAGAACCCAGGCTAACTGAGGTTGTGCCATTTCTATTGCAATGGCTCCCCAAATCACCTGGGTGTCAACGTGTAACCAGCAAAACCGGAGCAAAAGAGTACAAAGAATTGTGAGCAAAATTTGTATGGGACTGGCCCATATCAGTTACACACATATTCCGTTGACAAAACTTCAGCCACAGGACCATGACTGGTGGAAGAGTGCTGGGGACTGCTGTTTCCGGCTGGGTAGCTGCTTCTAAGTAGCAACTCCAAAATCTGAAAGGTGAACATAAATCTTTGGTGAACAACTAGCTGTCCTAGAAATCTGTATTCATGTATATAGAATTTTCAGGTATGATTTTTGTTATTTTATGTTAATCATAGCTTACCTCATTCGATTCTTCCACAGACTCTGTTGAGATCAGTGGACAGGCACACCCTCACTTTGCAAATGGAGTAACTCTGTCCCAACTGAAGTGACTGGAGTGGAATAAAGTGGTTTCTGTGAGATTTGCTTTTTTGGGTTCCTAATCAAGTATTTTTGTAATTTTTTGTATTTTAACCTGAATTACACTTTTTAGGAGAAATTAATACTTTTAGGAGCAGGGGTTTATTGAACTTGCTGTATTCTCTAATTTGCTGAAGAATTATCAAAAGTGCCCCTAGATGCTGTCTGTTGAAATAGTTTAATAAAAATGGAAGCTTATTTAAAAAGAAAAAGTCTAAATAATTTCCATCCATTGACAAACGATGGTGAAAGTGGGAAATTTGTGGCCTTGGAATCTCCAGATTTCAATTTGCTTGCATGTTGGCCAGGCAACAGATGAGAACCAAAACGGATCATCATTGAAAAATAGTGACACAAAGATAAAAGTTAGAGCTCACCTCTCCAACAATTTCCCATAAGGTATACATGTCTATAAACCACTGAAATAGAAAATAAAACATTATAGAGGAAAAGAATTACATGTAAAATCCCAAACCACTACTTTAAAAAATAAATCAGTGTGGTAGGGATAATGAACTTAATACTTACTATTTAATTAAACTTTGAGCTTATTAGTTAGTCTAATAAATTCATCTAATGAGCATCTGAATATTGCCAACATTATTCTGAATCTTCGGAGTATGGTTTTGAAATTTGGAGGGAGTAATTTAATGATGCTCAACATCGGTTGTTTACACTGCAAAATAAATTTGATATTTTAATGGGTGCTGAACTCCCATTTATATTATAAAACTTACCCTAATTCTTGTGGAAGGCTGCTGTGCCCCGACCCTACAGGCTGGCCTGTTCAGTATTCTCACAAAGCACTCTATTTTCTCATTAGAGCACATATCACAGTCATAAAGTAAAGATTTGTTATGATTTATGTAATATCTGTCTTCTCTAAGTGATGGTAAGCTCCATGAAAACAAAGATGATTTCTGTCTGGGACACTCCTGAATTCCCAGAGCCTAGTATGTGGAAGGCATTCAGGAGATAATGGAAAACAGGAACGGGGATTCTCAGTGAAAATCAAGCCAGCAATGCCCTTTGGGATGGGAGGGGTGTGTACTGGTATGTTCTTGCATTCAAGCCAAGTAAAGTATAGGCTTAAGGACCTGCTCACTACCACTAATGTCTTTTAGGTAACCCCATCCTTTGTTATAAAAACTGATTTTTAATTACCATATAACCCGGCAATTCCACTTCTGAGTATATACCCAAAAGAAATGAAAGCAGAAACATGAACAGATATCTGTACACAGTGCTCAGAGCAGCATTATTCACAACAGGCAAAAGTTGGAAGCAACCCAAGTGTTCATGCACAGATAAAAAGATAAATGTTGTATATACATACAATGGAGTATTTTTCAACCTTAAGAAGGAAGGAAGTTCTGATGCATGCTGTAACATGGGTGAACCTTGAAGACATTGTCCTAAGTGAAATAATCCAGTCACACAGACAGAACTGTATGACTCCACGCGTATGAGATACCTAGTATGGTCAAATCCACGGAGAAGGGAAGCAGAAGGAGGGTGGGGTGTGAGAGGGAATGGGGAACTAGTGTTTAATGGGTACAGAGTTTCAGTTTTGCAAAGTAGAGAGAGTTCTGGGGATGGATGGTGGTGATGCTTGTACCATAGTGTGAATGTACTTACTGAACTCTACTCTTAAAAAGGTTAAGATGATAAATTTTACATTATGTGTATTTTACGACAATTTGAAATACTAATTTTTTTCAATTTTACTTCCAGCTTTATGTAAATCCAGCCTTTTCTAGATCCCTCTCACCTCATTAGCACCAACAAACTCCTACTGTGTAGAAATTCTGATGTCAGCCTACTTTTTTTCAAAAAAGACTTTTCCTGTCATTTTCCCATCACTTTAAATAAACAAAAGAATCGATCCCTTCTTATTTTTCCACCTTTGTCACTTGCTAGCTGTAAACTCATAGATAATAAGTCTATTTTCTCTTGGTTTCAATTCTTCACACGTAAAAAGGGAATATAATTCTATTTGGCATACCACCCAGAGGATAAAACATGATGTTGTATGTGGAAAAATTTTATAAACTAAAGTTCTATACGAGTGAAAAATAATTTGAATTTTTTTATCAGATACAAATATGGAAACGTAGAGATAATCCTAGAGAATAAAATAAAAGCATTTGTAATACCACCATCCTAGATACTACCATTTTATGTTTTATCTATTGTTTTTAATCCACTAAGTCACTGAGTGTCTAGTATGTACCAAGTATTTGCATCTACTTCCATTCCATCTACTTACTTATCTTCCCACAAACCTATCATTAATTGTTTTGTTCAGTTATTCTTTTAACAATTACTTATTAAGGGTACCTGTCATGTGCCAGGCACTAGTCTAAGTTCTGAAGGTGAAAAAAAACAAAAGACAAAACAGAAAAAAATTGCCCTAAATAAAGCTTACATTCTAATGTGTTATATGACATTAAGCAAGATAAAAAGAAACACAGTATTTTAGATATTGTTTATTGCTGAGGAGGAAAAATAAGTCATAGATGGAGGTTAGAAAATGTCTTTAGAGGAATGGAGTTAAAAGTTTGGATACTAGAAGAAAAGCCTTATTTAGGTGACTCTGAGTAAAGACCGGCAAGAAGTAAAGGAGTTAGGCATGCAGATGTTTGGGCAAAGAGCATGCCATCAGTGGGACAAGCATGTGCAAAGGCCCTGAGGTGGAGTGTGGATAGCATGTTCAAGAAACAGAAAGGAGTGTCCTTCTGTGTGGCTGAAGCAGTGTAATGACTAATAGAATAGTAAGGACAAGATCAGAGAGTTAACAGGGGCCAAATCACGGAATGCCTGTAAATCAGAACAAGGTCTGAGGTTTCATTCAGAGTGAGAGAGCAAGCCACTTGTGAAGCAGAAGAGCAATGACCAGGTTTTTTATTTATCAGCATAGCTGTGGCTACTGTGATGAGAATGCACTGTAGAAGCACAGGAGAGAAACAGGGATGAGGTAGGAGGCTGCTTCAATAATCCAGCTGTGAGATGATAGTGACGTGGACCTGGGTAATGGCAAAATAGGGAGTTTTTTTTTTTAGGTAGAGTTGGCAGGATCTGCTGCTGGATGGGATGCTGGTTGTGAGGAAGAACGGGCCATCCAGGGTGAAACCAATCGCTTTACTTCGAAGGTTCCTTCAGAATAGCTGAGAACTTTATCTTAGATAAAAAGAAAAAGCAAAACTTGAGTGTGAATGACAAATGGTCCATTGTAAGAGTGTGTTTTAGGCTTAATGTGTCTGCTGTTTAACATTATTTTTCTCTGTTCCAAAGTTTGGGTTCACCCGGGTCCAGTGCCACATTTGTGGGCTTGTGTGGCCCCTAAAGCTGTTGGTGGTTGGGTCAGGAACTCTACCCTTTAAATTTCTGTTCTCAGTGGAAATCACCATGGCAAACATCTGCATCAGACTGTCTTTCCAGGGTCCTGCAGGCTTGTCTCTGTTCCCTCTGGGTCTCAGAGAGAATTGCTGCAGTAACAGAGAAGTTCACGTACTGCATAAACTTCATGAAAGTCAAATCCAGCCGTCAAAAATGCTGTCCTACTAACCAAATCTTGTAGAACACTGACTTGATCGGTACATAATTTGTATTTATTTTCTTAAAAAAATGTAAACACACCCACTTTCACCACTCTTATTCAACATAGTACTGGAGGTGTTGGCCAGAGCAATTCAGCAGGAAAAAGAAATAAAAGGAATCCAAATAGGCAGTGAAGAAGTAAAACTCTTGCTGTTTGCAGATGACATGTTCTTATATATAGAAAACCCCAAAGAATCCATAGGAAAACTATTAGAAATAATAAACAGCTACAGCAAAGTTGCAGGGTATAAAATCAACACACATAAATCAGTAGCATTTCTATATGCTAACAGTGAACTAACAGAAAAAGAACTCAAGAACTCAATCCCATTCACATTTGCAACAAAAAGAATAAAATAACTTGGGATAAATTTAACCAAGGAAGTGAAAGATCTATACAACGAAAACTACAAGACTTTCCTGAAAGAAATTGATGACGACATAAAGAGATGGAAAGACATTCCATGCACATGGATTGGAAGAATAAACATAGTTAAAATGTCCATACTACCTAAAGCAATCTACAGATTCAGCACCATCCCAATCAGAATCCCAATGACATTCTTTACAGAAATTGAACAAAGAATCGTAAAATTCATATGGGGCAGCAAAAAACCCCAAATTGCTAAAGCAATCCTGAGAAAGAAGAACAAAGCCAGAGTCATCACAATCCCTGACTTCAAAGCATACTACAAAGCTACAGTAATCAAAACAGCATGGTACTGGTACAAAAACAGGTGCACAGATCAATGGAATAGAATTGAAAGCCCAGAAATAAAACCACACATCTATGGACAGCTAATCTTTGACAAAGGAGCTGAGGGCCTACAATGGAGAAAAGAAAGTCTCTTCAACAAATGGTGCTGGGAAAACTGGACAGCCACATGTAAAAGAATGAAAATTGACTATTCTTTTTCACCATTCACAAAAATAAACTCAAAATGGATCAAAGACCTAAAGATTAGGCCTGAAACAATAAGTCTTCTAGAAGAGAATATAGGTAGTACACTCTTTGACATCAGTTTCAAAAGAATCTTTTCGGACACCATAGTTCCTCAGACAAAGGAAACAATAGAAAGAATAAACAAATGGGACTTCATCAGACTAAAGAACTTCTTCAAGGCAAGGGAAAACAGGATTGAAACAAAAAAACAGCCCACTAATTGGGAAAAAATATTTACAAGTTATTTATCTGACAAAGGGTTAATCTCCATAATATATAAAGAACTCACACAGTTCAACAACAAAAAATCAAACAACCAGATCAAAAAATGGGCAGGGGACATGAATAGACATTTCTCCAAAGAAGATATACGGATGGCCAATAGACACATGAAAAAGTGATCATCATCACTAATCATCAGGGAAATGAAAATCAAAACTACACTAAGATACCACCTTACACCTGTTAGAATGGCAAGAATATCCAAAACAAAAAGTGACAAGTGTTGGAGAGGTTGTGGAGAAAAAGGAACCCTCATACACTGTTGGTGGGAATGCAAACTGGTGCAGCCACTATGGCAAACAGTATGGAGATTTCTCAAAAAATTAAAAACAGAAATACATTATGACTCAGCCATCCCACTACTGGGTATCTATCCAAAGAACTTGAAATCAGCAATTCCAAGAGTCCCATGCACCCCTATGTTCATCACAGCATTATTTACAATAGCCAAGACGTGAAAGCAACCTAAGTGCCCATCAACTGATGATTGGATAAAGAAGATATAGTGTGCTAAGAAGAAATGGAATGCTACTCAGCCATAAAAAAGGATAAAATCGTCCCATTCACAACAACATGGATGGAGCTTGAGGGTATTATGTTAAGTGAAATAAGCCAGATAGAGAAAGACGAACTCTGTATGACTCCACTCATAGGTGGAAGTTAACATATAGACAAAGAGAACTGATTGGTGGTTACCAGGGGAAAGGGAGGGAGGGGGGGAGGGCACAAAGAGTGAAGTGGTGCACCTACAACATGACTAACAATAATGTACAACTGAAATTTCACAAGGTTGTGAACTATCATAATCTTAATAGAAAGAAAAAAAAATGTAAACACAACCTTATTCTTCCAGCTCATAGCAGAAGGGGTTGAGCAGGCTGAATTTACAAAAGCTGGAGAAGTGTGCTTTTTGGGTGCTCATTCATTCATTCATTCATTCATTCAAAGAAAATCTTACCAAGCTGGCCCTGATGGCCTAGCAGTTAAAGTTTGGCACGCTCTGTCTTGGCGCCCCTTGGTTTGGTTCCCAGGCACAAAACCACATCACTCATCTGTTAGTAGCCATGCTGTGGTGGTGGCTCACATAGAAGAACTTACAACTATACACAACTATCTACTGGGGCTTTGAGGAGGAAGGTTGGTACAGATGTCAGCATGGGCCAAATTTTCCCCTGCGGGGGGACAAAAAAAGGAAGCAAACATGTAGAATATGACACAGAGGTTAAGATCCACGTGGGTTAAAATACCATTTCAGCCACTTCCTACCCATGTGACGTTAAATGTATCTCTAGATTTCTGTGATTTTTAGTTTCCTCATCTGTAAGATAATGATAGTAGTACTGACCTCACAAGATTTTTGTATGAAGCAAGGGAATTAACATAAAGAAAGTATGTAGTACAGAGCCTGGAATTGCATAGAGACAGGTTGTGGGTTTTGTTCCTATCTTAAATCTTGAGGAAGTGCTTGAGGGCAAAGCAAAGATAGGGCCTGTGGTGGTGTATCTTTTCCTCTCATAAGTTGAGCAGAAGCAGTGTGCTTTTCCAGGGTCCTTGTATGAGCTGTAGTATTGCTGGAGTTTGAGATAACATTTTAGTAGCTTAGGTAACAGAATAAATTGAGATTAAATAATAAAATTCTACAAATAGTCTCTCTACTTCCTCTCTCATGAGAGCAGCTAAAAATACTGGCAATTGAGAAATCTCAGAGACAAAAATCTCAGGACGAATTGAGCTGGAGGTATGAAAAGAAGCCAGGGTGGGGGCCAGCCCCATTGCCTAGGGTTAAGTTTGGTGTGCTCCATTTCGGTGGCTCAAATTTGGTTCCCAGGTGCGGGCCTATACCACTTGTTTGGTGGTCATGCTATGATGGCAACCCACATACAAAATAGAAGAATATTGGCAGTGGATGTTAGCTCAGGGCAAATCTTCCTCAGCAAAAAAAAAAAGAAGAGAGAGAGAGAGAGCGAAAAGAAAGAAGAAGCCAGGGTGGAGGACAAGGTAATCAGACTTGTGAATTGCCTGTAACTTTCTAGCAGTTCTGAGTGTCTCTGAATAAAAGTCAGGAGGGCCAGCTCCAATGGCCTAGTGGTTAAGTTCAGCAGGCTCTACTTCAGCAGCCCAGGTTCAGTTCTCTGGCGTGCACCTACACCACTTGCTTGTCAGTGGCCATGCTACAGTGACAGCTCACATACAAAAAGAGAAGACTGGCAGTGGATGTTGGCTCACAGTGAATCTTCCTCAGGAAAAAAAAAAAGTCATGAGGGTTATGACATGAGAAAATGATGCTGCTGCAAATTGTACCTGGCTTGAGCACTCCTCCTCATGTAAATGGCTCTGGAAACCAAAACAAACCACGTGGATAAAAGGACACTTAAGGCTCCTGATGCAGAGAATGGGTGTCCTCTGCAAATCCTAATCAAGTTGGAGTATCATTTGTCACTCTTTGGGCAAGGAAAATCAAATCAGTCTTCAGCTTTCACACAGAATGCAAATATCCATCTCTGCCCTGAGTGGTGGGGGTTGGTTTGGGGGGCTGGGCACAGGAGCATGGCAGAAATTTAATTACAATTCACCATAAGCATTAAGTTCCAACATGAATGTAGTGCTCTGCTCAGACAGATATATGCCTTCATGCAAACGTGCATGTATTTATTTGCCATCAAGAGTATTTTTAACGTTTTGTAGTGCTCAATGCCACAACTAGTTAACTTGTCAGTGTCCATGCTAAAAGGCAGACTTTTTTATAGAAGTCATGGAATCATAGCATTTTAGACAGAGGGGATCCGTGAAGAGTTTGGTATTTAGCAGTAAGGAAGTGCAGTTAATAGTTATGATGGTGGCTCTAGAGGTGGTCTGCTCACGAGTGGGTCCAGCTCCACCATTTCAGCCTCTTTGCACTTGGCTAAGTTACCTAAACCCTCTCTGCCTCAGTTTTCTCATCCATAAAATGGAATAATAATAGTGCATTCCTCCTAGGGTGGTTAGAAGGACTGAGTGATAGGATCTGTGTAAAACACTTAGTATATAGTAATCACTCAATGTATGTTTCTTATTACCATAAATGTTACTTTTATATTACCTCCTTTAGCCCTCACAACTTGTTGAAGGATGCATGGTTTTTATTCTTACTTTACAGCTGTTAATCCAGAGGGTCAGGAATGTTACCTTATGTAAGTGATAATAGTAGATACAGGACCCAAACCCGGGTGTGTCTCGTTCCAAAACCCATGCTCGTAGGCCACAGTGTGCTTCCTGAGATGTTCATCTGGCACCTTTCCATGCCCTTCTCTGTCCTCAACTTTTCTCTGCCTAAAAAAGCCAGCACAAAGATGGCAGAACTGCTTTGACGTCTTCAAAGACTTCCAAGAGCTCATTCATGTTGCCGTATGTCAGGAACAAAAGTAAAAGGCCATCTAGATATATACAAATTTAAGAAGCAAAAAAAAATGCTGATCACCAGGTTTAATGGAATAGTGGAAAGGTTGTTTTTGTGTCTTGATTCACTTGCAAATCAAGGTTAAATTTTACTACGTGTTTCTATCTCGCTTTCACTACGGTGCCAATGGGTTGTTACACTAATCTAGACCCGAAAATGGTGGTTTTCAAGAGCTGCGATGGGGAGTTTAAAACAAAAAGTAATAAAAATTAGGAACACTAAGTCTGACTTGTAATAATATTAGTAGGAGTATAACATTTTCTAAATCCAGTTGAGGATACATTGACACTCGTGTTTAGTTTGTCAGCTTTCCAAATTCTATTCATGAAAACGTGTAAACAAAGCAAATTTCTCTCATTGAATTTGAGGTTGCTAGAACTGGCAATTTACATAAGAAATTTTATGGACTTTTTCAAGGATTATAGTACACTTTTAGGAGGAAAAACATCGATTAGACTTTAATCTAGCTGATGAGGGCATTCTGGTAACTAAAACTGAGGTTCTCCATTCATGGCAAATAGCTAATTTAACATAATTGATTGTATTCTTAGCAACTACCGAGCTCACTCCTGTAGGTAACAAGCCTGCCAGACATGTTTATTAGGGATTGTTATAGAGTAGCTCAGGAATGCCACCTGGATCGAAGACTGATATGGTAGTAAAAAATTGACATGGACTCTGAAAGGTTAACTGTGGTACTATCGGGACACCTGAGCCAAGATATTCTCTGTGTGGCACTGGAATTCATCAACATGAGAAATGCAAGGCTTGGAGAGAGGAGTATTTACTGGAAAGACAGACTTCCTGAGACTGTTCTGCCTGTGATCTGCTGTGGGCCTTGGATGAGTCACTGTTCCTCTTAGCAACCTCGATCCGCTTGTCTTTAAAAGGGAAACTTTTACTAGAGTCTAAAGTGAAGTCGATCCAGGGCCTATAATGCAAAATACAGATGTGCTCCAAATGGCCCTTGGACTATCCCTTCACATTGGAAACGTACATGTCACCTCTCCAGAAGTGTGAGACATGTGGTCTATTCCTCCACTATTGGAACAGATCGTGGTTTCTTGGATTAAGCACCAGATGCCAGATGTAGTAACTGGCTTATATTTGGAGGTAATCATACGAAAAAAATGTATCATTAAATGCTGGAATTGTACTCTCACACACTGAGTCTGTGAGAAAGATGTGGGAACTGAGTTTGCCTGAGTATCAAATCTCCTGTCTCGTGCTCATTCTAGAGTGCATGCTGTTTATAGTGTGCGTGTGTATACGTTTATATGCTTGTCTGTGTGTACGTATTTAGTGGCTGAGGTTGTGTAATTTGGGTCAGGTATATGGTGTTGAGTCCACATAAGTTAAATATGTGCACCTGCAGTAGACCTCAGAGAGAGCCAAAGGAGAGGGACCGAGGGAAATGGATATTTCCAGTATGCAAATAAACCATGGTTTTCCTTCCCCCAAGCCTTTGAGTAACGGTCTCTCTTCTGGGAGCACTGGCTTGTTTGACTCTTTCTTTACTTCCTTAGTTCCTAGACTACTGGCTCTTAACATAGAAGTCCCTTCTTCCAGGAAGCCTTTGCTGACCCTTTAAATCTAAGTTAGATGTCCCCCCTGTGTGCTTCTATATCATCACAGATGTTTCCTCTCAAAGCCTTTCTCACACTGTAGTATAACTGCTTGGTGGCTTGGCCCTTTGCCACTAGGATAGGAATTCCATGAGGATAAGAACCTTATCTATCTTGTTTATTGAGCTTGTCTTATGTGCCAGACACTGTTCCGCACAGTGGAGATAGAATAGTAAACATATGTTTAATAATTGAAGAAATGCACAAATAGATTGAAAAAAAGTTAAAAGCTGAGAGATAATAAAACCTCAGTTTTATCTATAGAAGAGAACACTAAAAAGGATCCCTTAATAAACGACATTTAAAAAAATTTACATCTTAACCAAATGTCCAGGTTTTTTTCCCCTCCACGATTATAGTCAATGGTGTCAGATGTGCTTTGGGGTAGATTCTAAGAGAATCTAAGAATTATAGATTCTAAGGTAAGGTTTTCTAATGTAAGACTATAAAGACAAGTTGTTCTATGAAGACAAGTTGTGCTATGTTTACTGCAAACTTTGATTGTCACTTCAGGCCTTGGGTGACTAGAGGAGAGATGTGGCCTGAACAACAAGTCAGGCTGGAGAGGATAGGCTTGTAGGTATTGAAAACCAGTGACCCAGAGGTGGGGCTGGAGCTTGTCAGGTGAGGCTGGAGGAGGAGTCAGGCTGTGGATCCAGGGGTGGGGTATAGCAGGTAAGGAGAGAAAGCACACTATAACTCTGGGTGGGCGAGTGCCCTCTGGTGCGTAGGGAGAGGTCTCAGGAATGCAGCCAGAAATGTAGGCTATTCAAAGTGCAAGGAGCCCACTCAAAAGTCTGGGTAATCAGGGATCTGCCATCAGATAGTGACCTCAAGGGAAAGAGCAATAACCCAGGAATTTGAAGATCTGAGTTCTAATTCCAGCTTGGCTAGTTACCAGTCCTATGACCCTGGACAAGTCACCTCTCTTTGTAGCTCCTTTTCCTCTGTATGTAAGGCCACCCTAAATTTAAAGTCTTGATTTCTCTCTAGGCAGCAGGCAATGGGACTCCATGATAGCTTGTTGGTCAGTGGGAAGCAGAGATCCCCTGCACATCCATTTTCTGCTTACAAACCAAATCAGTCTCAAGGATGGGTGGTCTGGACCCTAGGAGTAGGGGAGAATAAAGTAAACAGAGAAGTGGGGTGGGGGAGGGAGTGACCATACAGTAACAAGTCCTCACAAGAATGCTACATTTGAAAGTCAAAGTTAAAACCAATGGGGGGAAAATTTACTTTAAATTGAACAATCATTATTGGTGTCTCCTTTTCTCAATACATTTGGGCCAAGTTCTGGAAAAGTGGTTCAGAAAAGTGTGTGGAATATTAGAGTGAGAGAAGGGATTCAACTTGGGCCGTCTGGGCACTCTCTCAGGAAAAGGTAAGTTTATCTTGGCCTGTAAAGAAGAAAAGGACTTTGATCAATGATTATAAGGTGGGAATAGAGGTGAACTGGATCTTCCAGGTTGAAGGAACACCTTGAGCAAAGAACCACAGCTGTATATGCTCAAAGTGATGGATTTAGATGCATTGTTAAATTTTAAAAATCATAGACATTCCCATTTGCTGAGTTTGACACTTGCCAGGCACTGTGCTAAGTTGTTTCCGTGTCTGATCTCCTACAGTTGCCCAAACTACCCTACAGGTCTTTTCGGTTACTGCCTCCTTTGTATGAATGAAGAAAACTGGAGATTTAGGGAGAGTAGGTGATTTGCTCAAGAGTATACAGCTAATTGGAGTCAGAGTATGAACTCCAAATATTTAAATCCAGAAGGCCTTCTAGCAGGTAATGATGACTAGCATGTTTCTTATTCCATTAGGTTAAAATTGGTCACAAAACATTCCAGCCTGTATCAGTCATACAACAGTTATTTTGCTCTCCTTAATTTATACGTTCTTGAATGTTCTTGAAGCACTAAAGGCCTCGTGCTAAATGCAATTGTTGGGGCAGCTGGAGGATCTGGAGGACCACATAGTGTGGATGGTAAAGAGGTTGTGCTCTGCAGCCAGACTTTCAGGGGTTACCTTCTGGATTCTGACTGCGTGACTCAGGGCAAGTCCCCTGACCTCTTGAATCTAGATTTTCCCATCCATAAAATGGAGGGGTGAGGAGTAAATGAGTTGTGTACTTAAAGGCTTAATACAGATGTTACACAGAACATAGTGCAAATACAATACATATGACCAACTGCTATAATCATCATCCACATTATCACATTGGATGGTCTTAAGCATAAATATGTGAGTTTGACTGCAACTCTTAAAATGTGCATTGTTTAAAAATTCTGATAAAATTCAGGGCATTAAGTTCTCCACTGTAAATGAGGGGTCATAATAACTTTTTATAATGTTATTATATGCCTAAATGAAATGAAGTATGTGGAAATGTGTTCTGGAACACAAAGCCCCATACGGATGTCGATATTTGCTGATGACGAGCCTCTCAGGGTTCCTTGATGATGTGTAACTTGAGAGTGCTCCAGATGCTGGAGGGATGGTTGCTCTGTGTTTGGTTGTCATTACTTTGGGATCAGCCAAAACCATCTCAGGCTCATCTTAGTATTTCAAAAATGTTTAGCAATTCCAAGATATTTCATATTGGTCAACCAGGTTATGTTTATCCATTGTTATTTCTTGGGTTTGTTCTGTTTCTTTGGGGAAGTACACAGCAGTTAAAAGTGTGCTGTTAAAATAATGCCGTTTATGAGCAGTCAGGAATGAACATGGTGAATGTCTAACAGATTCTGGAATCCTATAGCATTGGAGAAGTGTCTAGTGTAGACTTTCAAATCAAGAACGCCTTTGGGAATGAGCTTGTCTCCCCTTTTCTCTTGTTCTTGTTCAGTACTAACTGATCTTGTTGTGAAGTGGGTTACACGAAAGCACGTGAGATTCATGCGTTTGTGTATGTGACAGCTCCAAACGGTGATGTTTAAAAAAGAGCAGGCTGTGTTTAAGTGTACGTATAATCAATGGGTGGTGACATGTCAAGGTTGTGGAAATTCAGACTCCGTTTCTGTGTATGGTATTAAACACTGGATACAGAAACAACTGCTGTCTCTGTTGTACTACACCCTGCCCAATGATTAATGTGCTTTGAGCTTAAATAATTGGGAGGGGTGGCACCTCAGGGAATGCTAAACATATTTTTAATTGCTATATAAATATGTCATTTCCTTGCTAATTCAAGTTATGCATGGGAGGTTATATAATACCAGAGGGCCTCCAGGCATGATGTATTGTACCTATAAGCTGAGTTGAAGGACTAACAGGGCCCAAGCTGAAGATAAAATAGTCTTTGCTAACTCTGTCTTAGCAGCTGAAGAATGGATGTTGAGGCATGACATTGCTTTGTAAAAGCAGAATTATTGTTTGGCATACAGTATGGTCTCTAAATAACTTTCTGAGTTGTTGGAAAGAAAATGCATTTTAAATAAGAAAAAACTGCCCCAGATCAATCCCAAGAAAACTCTCCTAATTTAGGAGAATGTACATGCTGAAGGAGAAATGAGCAATGTGTTTGGCATGAAGCAAAATACACAAGATGATGTGGGGTGTTAGTTTCCCATTGCCCACGTTCATATTGCAGTCTAAAACTGATCTCATCAATTTTGATATCTCTGAGAGCAAAGGTTCTTTTAAGTACAATTATTGTACTCTGCCCTTTTGATTCTAACTTCGTAGAAAGGGAGAGGAAGGGCGAGCGGAAAAGAGAAATTATGACGTTGTGGTAAGTCATCTTTTCAGGATCAGAGGATGTGGATGGATTGTCTAGCCGGAAGAGGTAGCTAAGTTGGATTTCACATTCTGAGTCTACAAAGAAGTCATATTTAAATTTTGGAGCAACTCCATTTTTTGTTGACAGCATCACCATCCTGTGATTCTGAATTACCGTCAGAAAGAATTGTGTGATAGAAAGGCAAGGTGGCTGTTGAGAAATTCAAGATGTGAGTACAAAAACTGTTTGCTCTTTTAAAAAGCCTCCTCATGATAGTTTCCTTGAATACCTTTGTTTGTGTCACAGACCCTGGTTCATCAACAGAAAGACAATCGATGGATTAAATACAGAAGGCAGATTCATTCAACCACCAGGTGCCAAGCAAATGGCAGCCTCTGGGAAACCCAGTAGTCTGGTATAGACAGGGATCAAATTGCTATCAGATGTGCCCAATCACTGATCATTATTTTATTTGCAAGGGCCTGGAGGTGTCCTTTAATTTAAAACTGAATGGAATCAGAAATCAATTTAATGACTGATTGCTGTTTCTCCTACAAACTAATTTTGTGTTTGGCAGCCTGAAAACCCTGTCGTGCCAGAATCCATGCATAGGCTACATTAAAATACAGCTAGGATCTTGGATCACTTAATTAGACCAGTTCCTTCAACTTCTTCAGAAAAGCTAGGTTTTGCTTAACAAAATAATTTTAACTTCTAAATGTTCCACACTCCCACACTTGCAAACCTTCCATGATTTTATTAATCTGTAACTTTATCAACTGAAAAAGGATGATGAAGATCCATTTGTAAATGTCTCCCTAAACATTTCTGGAAGTGATAACCTAATAAAGATATTATTTTGAAGCATAAAATATTGAAAGCAGAAGTTTCCATTGCTAGCCTTGTAGAAATCAATGTTATTTGTACAATCTACTAAAATCTCATCATGTGTACATACCTGAAATGTTGATTTGACTTTGTAATGGACATGGGAGAAGAAGGAAGATATGTTTCTTATCTAGATGGTAAGATCCTTATCTAGAGTGAGCCTCTCACAATACTTGTACATTCCCTCCTGCCACCCTCCTGCAAATGCATGCACACAAACACTCAAATATTTGGAGGAGCGTGAACTTCTGAAGATTCCTTCCCTGAAGCCAACTTCAAAGATAAGCTTCCCTTGTGTCTTATTCCCATGGGCCTCCTGTTGACTATCTAACCTGGGAGGGCAAATAGAGGTTTAGCAAATTCTTCCTTCTGCAAGACATATCTCCATTTGAAATGATGCCCTGTAGGGCTTGCCCAAAGGTGGGCAGCTGGCAGGAATTCCTGCTGCTTGTTCCACTGGTTAGGAGACACATTCTTATGTCCCCAAACTAGGGTTTTTCCTCATCTCATCCAGAGACTGGATGCCTACCCCAGAGATCTCCTAAGAAGATTAAAACTACTGCTTATGACAACTGGGACTAACTCCAGAAGGATAGAGATCCAAGGACATTCTGGATATTGTTTTGTCAGCTGTAGTGTAGCATGATGATTAAGAGCAGAGCCTCTGGAGCCAGACTACCATTACTTTTTAACTGTGTGAGCTTGAGCAAGTTATTTAATTTCCTGGTGCCTCAGTTTCTTCATGATAATAACAATCTGTACATTCAAGTGTGGCTATATGAGTAAATGAATTAATAGTGGCTGGCACATAATAGTAATATATAAATATATGTTTGCTGCTATTATCAGTTTTTTGAAACTGCACAGGGCAAAAAAATAATCCAAGATTTATATGTTCTTCTTTCTTGACACCTCTTTTTTAAATTGTGGGTGAGAATGAAGTAGTGTTTTGTGTGCTATTGCAGTAGTTTTCTTTAGATACTATTTGCTATGCTGTCTTATAATTTATAGTTAATATCTAGTATTTTATATAAACTGGTCAAAAAAGTGTGGCAATTGACCACTACTTGCAACCCTGGTCCTCTTTGCACACATATACTGAGTGTATTCTCAGGGACTTCTCATATGTAACCAACATTAGGTCACACTGAGTAAAGACTTACCCATTTCTGGTTTCTGTTTCAAAACCTATGTCACTTGCTGTCTGTCTTACCTTTATCACATCAGTATAAAAGTGATAGAGTTGGGGCCGGCCCACTGGCGTAGTGGTTAAGTTCACTTACTCTGCTTTGGCATCCCAGGGTCTGCAGGTTCAGATACTGGGCATAGACCTAAATACCGGTTATCAAGCCGTGTGGTGGTGGTGTCCCACATACAAAAAATAGAAGAAGATTACCACAGATGTTAGCCCAGGCACAGACTTCCTCAAGCTCAATGAGGAAGATTGGCAATGGATGTTAGCTCAGGGTCAATCTTCTTCACACACAAAAAAGTGATATAGTGGCAAGAAGACATGTGTTTATTCCATCCACACATTCAACACATGTTTATTGAGTTCCTGACACCAGAAATACAGTGATGAGGAATAGGCAGGGTCTTCTACCTCATAGACACTATGGTTTGGTAGGAGAGGCACTGAACACATATGAGAAAAAGGAAGCATGTCATAGAGAAGCACAGGACAGGGACAAGGAAAACCTGCCTGAACAAATGAAAAATAGTTGCAGCAGTGCCTTTCCTGTGTTATTGATCTAAACCCTCAAATGTTGTGGCTGTTTATTTTCACAGCCTTCGTATGGGCTCCATCCAAACAAGCTCGTGCTGTCTGTGGTGCAGGGGAGACAGTTGGAACTGGCTCACAGAGCCAATTGTTAAATTTTCAGGAATTTTGACAATTATGTTACCAAACACCCTCATCATTAAAATTATTTATAAACGTGCAGTTAAATAAATTAATTAAAAGAAAGATAACAAGCACTCACAAATACTCATTTCTTAATTATTTTTCCTACATTTATGCTCTTGAGGTTATTTAGACTATGGCATCTGCATAGTGGAAAGGCTGCATACTGCTGTGCCCCTGTGCATCTCCCCAACTCTGTGTTCAGTGAAGTCATGTTCACAGTTGAAAGCTTGAAATTGGCCATGGTGGGAGTATTTACACCACAGAGATTGGCAAATGCTATAAATCAAGGAGGTTGTTTTTGCTCTTTTGTTTTTCCCTAGAGAACCTGTTGTTAAGTATTCCCTAGCTCGGCACTGCTTTACTTGAGGGCTTGACATCCAGAACATTCTTCTGCCTCCCTGGCCTGGTTGGCTATTATTAAGATGTTGCATGATAAAATCAAAGGAGACAAAACCAGGTTCCGGGTGACTTAGCTTGGATAAGTTGTGATTCGTGCCCTCCAAGAGGCCCTATTCTAAGCTGTGGAAAACAGACATAATTCTAACTAATTACAATCATTTCTGATCTAATAGAGCTTTGGGAGTAGGATGAAGGAGCATCTCCTATTGGACACTTCGCAGGAGTTCATTGAGAATCTGATATGTGAAGCAGGACCTGAGCAGAATGGACTGGCTCTCAGTAAGTGAGGAGCACCGTGGCAGGTGTGATGTGGTTGTGCCTGGATCAAGGATGGGGAACTTCTGGAGGGTATCAGTAGTGGGTGAAACAGGATTACAAATTAAAACCAGATTGTGATCCTAATAGTAGTGGGGTGCCAACAAAGTTTTAAATGATTTTTTACAAATTGAGTAATGATCTCTCCTGTATTTTGAACATATTAGCTCTGATAGCTACCGAAGGGAAGAATTGAAAGGATCAGTGCACCGGAAAGTAGCTAGAAGACCAATTTGAGAATTAATGGGATGTAAAAAGAGATTATGAGTGGGCCTGAAGTAGATAAGTGATAGTGACCATTACTTTAGTCATCCACAAAAAAGGCAAATATTTCTTCTGAAGAGGGCTGCACTATGACTTTTGAAGACTCTATTCATGTTTACTTTTGTGGGCTCCTTTCTCCATAAAAATATATTAAAATTATGTTTTACAACTGTGTACCTATAAAAACCGTATGCTAAGATTTTGTATCAATTATTTTCTTTGGGCTAAAAATTCATTTTTTTCTGATTTTCAAAGAAATGAAGCCCTATTTGTGAGTCCTTGAAAGTCTTGTGGGCTCTTGGCTTTGTGCCTATTGTGCTTAATGGAGAAGCCAGCCCTGCCTCTGCTCCATTCATAAAGTTGATGAGCAAATGAGGGAACAGTTGGTAAGCTCTTAGATGAGCAAACACTATGCAAACTTACAGTCTTTTTAGAATTCTTGTTGGATAGAACAAGGTTGAGTAATCACACTGTGGTGATTACTTCCTTTGTTAATTGGCTGTATGAGTGGATTGAAAAATCACAACACTGGCTTTCAAAAGATGTGTCTCTTCTTTACTCACTGTATGACAACATGTGTGTAATTGTGTAGGTGATGAGCAGGGTAGGTGTGTGTGTGTATTGTGGTGGTAAAGGGAGACCGATTAAATGAGAATGAGCAAAACCTGTTTATTCAGAGCTTGTTATAGCAAGGACGTCAGCTACCGCCGCTTGTGTCTTGGCAGATACTCACAGGTGGGCAGAGGAGCGGGAAAGCTTCAGCTGTGCCCTGATTGGAGGCTGTTGGCAGGCTAAGTAGGAGCGGAGCATCTCTGTGATTGGTTAAAGGAGCTTATTTGGCTTTCCCTGGCTTGTTCTAGATTGGAATCAGGGACAAAATTAGGGGCGCTGACAATTGTTAATCAAGTCCTGGCCATTTGGGGCTGATTGTTACAGAAGCCATTGTTTAGCCTCCTGGATTGTCACTAGAGAGAGCAATCTGACTTCTGGCAAATTTGACTTGTAGCAGGCTGCCTTCCTGAGTTGTTTATTACAGATTAAATGGTTGGTTTCCTGGGCAGGTTGCTGTGGGTTGTGCGTCAAAGTTATATTTTTATATATGGTCTGGTCATTGTCCATTTGTATATTCAGTCTTTCATCATGTACCAAGCCCTGTGCTAAACTAAACTGTACTCCAATCCTCTTAATAAAGAGTACCTTCTCCTGTGAAGGGCCGGCCTGTTGGCATACAGGTTAAGTTCACATGCTCTGCTTTGGTGGCCCAGGGTTCACCGGTTTGGATCCTGAGCATGGACTGACACACCGCTCATCAAGCCATGCTGTGTTGTTATCCCACATAGGAGAACTAGAAGGACTTACAACTATGTACTGGGGCTTTGGGGAGAGGAAAAAAAAAAAAAAGATTATCAACAGATGTTCACTCAGGGCCAATTTTCCTTACCAAAAAAAGCATACCTAAAAAAAAAAAGAGAAGAGTACCTTCTCCTGTGAAGAAGGTACTCTAACATCTGCAGAGAGAGACGAACTGAATCAGAGGGAGGTTCGGTGGTTTGGTAAGAAGAGGCAGCATTTCAAATACGTGTGTTTGTCTCCAAAGCCTGTGAGTTTACAGTTTATTTCCTTGCAAAGAGAGGAGAATTAACTAAGATCATCTCCAGAGTCTTTTTAGGTCAGATTTGCTGATTCTAAACTTGATCACAGGAGACTCTCTTCTCAGTCATAACCTTAGCTGGTCCACCAGAGAAACTATTTCCTGTCAACCCAGTGACACCACGAGTTTAATTTAGACATATCCATAGGACCTTCAGCATGTTTGTATTTCTTCACCGAGAATTTGGGAAACTCAAAAGAATTAAGGTCAACCTGCCTGGCCAACTGAACTCTTTCCATGAAGCAAGGGCCCTGGAGGAGTTACAATGCTATGCTTTCTCTACCACAGCAAGCCATTTTCTCCTGGAACGATTTAATTTCATGCACAGAGAGAGATTCTGCGTGGGTGAAAAGAATGTACTATCATGTCATTCAGTCATGTCTGCGACTTCTCAGCTTCTCCCTAGTGCTGGAGAAATGATTAATTCCTTGGGAAGGAAGCCAAGAAAATCATGAAAATAGCAAAAATATTTCGACGGCAATTGTAGAGCACATAAACTTGTCACTGGAGTGATGAGAAAGCTGCTGGGTTGCCTCATTAGCAGCAAAATATTTTATTTATATATGTGGCTTTGTGAGTGTGTTTATTATTGCAGCGTGGAGGGTATCTGGAAGGCTTTGGGCTTAGGTAAGCAGGGCGATGGGGAGAGATTCGGGGAAAATATTTCATGCCCTTGTTGGGCCTCTCAACTGCAGAATGCTGAGCCCTCTGCCAACAGTATTGATTGGTTAATATGTATTGAGTGTTCCCCGGTGTGGAGTGTGGTAGGGTACTTTACGATATGGAACTTGTTGACCTCTGCACGGTATTGTTGAAGCTGTTTCAAGAGGCAAGCATGTGTGAGAGAGAGAAAAAGAGAGTATATTCTCACAATAATAACAAGAGCTTCCATTGACTGATGTCTTAGTATGTTGCCAGGCCTTCTGCTAAATGCTGTGCATGCATCAGTCCATTTAACTATCGCTGCAATCCTAGAGGTAGGTTACCATCATGATTGCTATTTAGAGGTAATTGAGGTCTAGAGAGTTTAGGTAACTTACCAATGCCTATAGGTAATAGAAAAAGCTGGAACTCAACCCAAATTCTCTGACCCCCAAGCTTAAGCACTAACCACCAAGGTCTAATGCCTCCCCCAAACAAAGAACATCAGGGCCAAAGAAGGGCTTTATTTTTGTCTGAGGCTTCCAAACTCTACTACAGGAAACTGAGGAGTTTGCCAAGGAGCCCGGGGAGAAAGGATATTGATGAGGTTTCCATCCCGGCATCAACCCGAGCAGCTTGGCACTTGAGTTATGGACTCCCTGTAAGTTCTCCTTTAAAGAGATGGTTCCATTAGAGGCTGGGAAAAGGACAAAATTTAAAAGAAAAAAAAAATTTTTTTTCTAGTTTGTTGTCTTTATTTTAGAGCAGGGGTAGGTGAACTTTTACTGCAAAGCACCAGCTAGTAAAAAAGTTAGACTTTGAGGACCACACATTGTTTCACTTGCATATTCTTCTTCGTTTTGTTTTTTATAAACCTTTAAAAATGTACAAACAACCTTAGCTCACAAGCTGTACAAAAACTGGCCACAAACTTGATTTGGTCACAGACTGTAGTTTACTGAACTCTATTTTAGAATATAAACTCAAAGTTCAGAGAGGAAAAGCAATTTGCCTAAGGCCACATAGCTGGGACCAGAACTCAGATTGTCCAGAATAGCTTTGTGGGCCCTGTTGACTAAAGTGAGCAGATATATGTTCACTGTGTGCTGTGGCTCACCAGACAGAGCAAAGTGCTTGGGAGATTCACATATGTGGATTGAGGTCCCTGCCTCCCCCAGCAGCTGAGAGTCTGTGGAGAGACAAGACTCAAACACAGGCTAAGTTAACAGCAGTACAGAACCCTCCCCCAAGTAGTACATAAGTCATGGCCAGGAATGTGACTGACATTTTAAATGCTGAGTTCCAATGACATAGGGTGCAGTGATTTCTGACAGCTCCTAACCAAGGGCAGGAGTACTGTTGATGAGTTTCTGGGCAAAAGGATTGTTACTGACTAGTCCGGAGGAACTTAAGGCTGGGTTTGGAAGCATTTAACTGTTTTTCCAAATGTTTTTTCCCCTTTTTTTTATGTTAAGGAGATGTAGACCACCCTGAACCAGACCAAACCTCACCATAAGAGTTACGCCTATGACCTTTGCCTTATTCCTAATGCTAAGCTCTCTGCAGGAGGCGCTTAGGCCTTGTTACCATAACCTGCAGTGTATGTGGAAGCATGTTTTCCAGCTGAGCCTGTGCACGCAAATACCCACCTCTCCCTTTTGAATATTCATTCCCCGTCCGAAATAAATGTCCCTGCTTCTCTTTGTTCGGGGACACCTTGACTTTGGAAATCATTCTGCATGGTCTCCTATTTGCTGCAAACATACTTTACTTTGTGAGACAACTACTTCTGATGGAGCATCTGATTTTAACTTGCCAGGAAGCGAATCTACTTTGGTTCTGTAACAGGATCTGTTGCTCTCCTTCTCTTGTGCCTGTTGAGAAACGGTTTGGAATCTCTCCTGAGGCTGGGAGAGGAATGATTTATTAACATAGTGTCCTTATGCTTTGGGGCCAACATCCAAACCTTTTTAAACCCCTTTTTACAAGCTGTCCAGGACAATGGAGAGCTGGCCCTACTTGTTAGATAAATATCTCTCCCAAGGCCCTGCCTGAAGTTGCTCTATTGGTCAATTCTTTCTGCTTTGGCATTCAAGTCCTTAGTTGAACATGCAGCTCAGTCATCTGGGAGACTTGACAGTATCAAGTGATAGGATAGGATTATGCGTGTTCTTATTCTCATGCAAGTGTTAATCGGATTAATATCATCCTCCAGCCATGCTTTAAGAGAAAGTGCAGTTAAGTTTGACTCAAAGGAAAAAAGAACCAGAAAAGCGGGAGTGAGGAATGTGGTGGATTTCTTCAGGAACCTCTTTAGAACTGGAAGGCCTGTCACAGGGAATATTCTAGCATGAACTGCATGAACATCTGGTTGACAACAGAATGAAGTGACCTATTAGTTTGTATCTAACTCTAATATTCTATGACTAGGGTTGATGGGAGAGGAGGAGGTGATAGAAGATTCTAGAAAATAATCTTCTTTCTTCATTGTAATGAAAGTGTGGTAGAGACAGCTGGCTGTTTTCTAAAATAATATGTGCCTCCATTTCCATAATGTGGAGCTGTTGATGGTGGGTGGCTGCACACCCGGGAGCTACATTTCCCAGAACCTCTTGTGTCCTGTTGTGACCATGTGACTAGTTCTCACCCACGGAATATAAATGGAAATACTAGCTGCCACTCACATACCTAGCCCATAAAATTGTCCTACCATACTTTTCCTTGTTCTTTTCCTCTTCCAACTGGCTGGATAGAGAACTTCCAGGGTCACCTTAAATATCATATATTGAGAGCAGTGGAGCACCCAGTAGTCTGGGTCTTATACTTCTTTTGGTATATTGCCTAATACGGTAGCCACTAGCCACATGTGGCTATTTAAATTAAATAAAATTAAAACTCAAATCCCTCAATCACACTGGCCAGATCTCAAGCGCTCAATAGCTACGTGTGACCAGTGGCTATCATATCAGACAACACTGTTACAGAACATTTCCATTATCGCACATAGTTCTATCGGATGGCTCTCCTCAGTTGTACTTGAGCTTTTCATATTTTGACACTGTTTTAACCATTAGCCTGCTCTTACTAATATACAGATCAGAACAAGATCGACACAGAAGGTTCACTGAACATAAAAGGCAAATGTTTACGGGGTGCCTACTGTGCATCAGGCACTGTTGCTGAGTCTGGGGCTATATCAGTGAACCCAGCAGGCCAAATCCCCTGCCTTCAGTAAGCTCGTTATCATAGGCAGTGTGACTTGGCTTTAGATTTCTTAAGGTATAACTCCAAGCTTTTGTTGAGTTTGTAGCAGCAACATCATTCTCTTTCACTGCTCCCAAAACCTCAAGTACATTCCAGGCAGCAGTCCCGCCAACCTAACAGCATGAATTTGGAGGTTCAGTACATCCAACAAGTAATTGCACCCTAAGAGAAAGCCTATCTCTGAGTATGGTACCACAGCTTTACTGGCCAGCTCTCTGAGTCTGTTTGGGCTGCTCTAACAAAATACCACAGAGCATGTAGCTTAGAAACAACTGAAATTCATTTCTCACAGTTCTGGAGGCTGAGAAGTCCAGTATCATGGTGCTGGCAGATTCCGTATCTGGCGAAAGCTTTATTTAGGGATGCAGACAGCCAGCTTCCCTCTGTGTCCTTATATGGAGGAAGGGGCAAGAGATCTCTGTGGAGTTTGCATTATAGGACACTAATCCCATACATAAGGGTCCAACCCTCGTGAGCTAAGTACCTCCCAAAGGCTCCACCTACTAACACCATCACCTTTGGGGGTTAGGATTTCACGTATGAATTTGAAGGGGGCAAAAACATTCAGACTATAGCTCCAACCTCATTGATGACTATGACCTTTCTAAAGCCCTTGTACTTGGTACTTTCTGAAAGTGTATCTGAGTGAAGTAGTCTGATTATATCTGCTAGAGACAGGTACTTTAGTCCCCTTGGCCAAGGCAATGAAGACAAGAAAAGGATGAGAATTGCTTGCAAAATCAATTTAATGACCCAAGTAAAGTTGAATTGTCCATTGTCCTTCTTAATGTGCCCTCACATCTTCTTACACTGTGTGGACTTCATACACTACATCTCCACATGTTCGTTGCTTTTCTGTCTTCCCTACTAGACAGTACATCCTGAGGAGGAAGGGATTATGTCCGTCAGATCTACTACAGTATTCCTGGAGTCTGGCACATAGTATAATGCAATAAATATTTGTTCCTGTCATTAGATGTGGTTGTGCAATGAACATATTTTGCTTTTCCATAATCTGATGCAGCAATTTCTAGCATGTATCTCATCAACTACAGATTCCATGGAAGCTGAAGGTGTGACACGTTACATGCGTTTGAGTAATGCTGCTTTGAACAACTGTGTTTCATAACTACAGGCCTTCTTACACCATTAAGACAGCAATACAGTGGTTCTCAAACTCACCTGAAGAACTATTAAAACACAGATCGCTGGACTCCACTCCCAGAGGTTCTGATTCCATAGGCGTGGGGTTGAGCCTGAAAATTTGCATTTTCAACAAATTCCCAAGTGATCCTGATGTGACTGGTCCAATGACCACACTTTGACAACCATGTGGAGGTGTGTTTACGACTCTCGGAAAAGACAGCACTTTCACCGTTTCCCAAAAGTGTTTAACTAAAGGTCTTCTTAAACTTAGATGGAGTTCTGTCTAACTTTAGGCTATGCTATCCTAGTTCATAGTCAAGTGTCAGTGAATTAAAAATTAACACATCCACATTTAAAAGGGAAGTATGAGCAGAGAATTATTTGAAGCACAAATAATGTGTTGCTGCTGGTAGAATTTAGACATCATTCCAAAATAATGACAGAGATTTGGGTGGACTATCAATGAAAAACAATCACCTATTGGTTCTAGTTGTAAAACAGGGTTGATTGCAACCTCGCCTGGAACAGAACTGTTTATAACTCAAATCATTGACGTTACTATTGTTTAAAGCAACTTTGGTGCTTGGTGTCTGCAGCTGTTCTAATTTAAGCACACATTACTTGGCCCTGACAACATGCAGCTTTTTGCCTCTTGGACTCTCCTGTGGTTTGAAACGTGTTATTTGCTGAATTCCAAGTATCTGAAAGAACAGATGTGGACCTAAAGGAATAATCAACTCTTGCTGACATTGCTCCAAAAAGCAATATATTTATATATAGTTATATTTATATAGTTTACTGCGTTAGAATAAAGAGCTGCATTTGGGTCTTTAGGTTTTGAGATGTTGGAATGGCAGAAGTAACTAGAGGACAACACAGTGCTGTGTGCTGTTTTATGGGATATTAGGGATGTTAATCACTCCGCTTAGCATTTGTTATCATTTGGGAAGCAAGACATACTCAAGAAGTCATTAGAGCAGAGATTTCTAAACTTATTCGCACAGCAACTTAAGCAGATAAGGGAACAAACATTCAGATTCTCAGGGCCCATCCTAGACCTATTAAATCAGATATCAAGGAGGTCGTATCAGAGAATAAGTATTTTTAACAAGCTCCCTAGTTGATGCTGATGACCAGGCAGGGCTAGAATCCATTGGATATCTTCAAAATTCTTGAATAATAAAAGATGATCTGTTGTACCCTATTGTAATAAGTTCTTCCTAGTCCAGGTAACATATTCTGTATGCATTCAATGATGTAGTCCGTACTCTTCATCTTGTGCTTTTATTGGCTAATAGGACTGAAAAGTTGAACAACTGGGCAGAGCTGTTATTATCCCAGCTACAGAGAGCTGCCTAGTCTAGAGATGGTAACCTACATTGTCTCTAGAGAGCTAAGAGACAATGACTAAATTGTCAAAAAGCAAGGCATAGTGACAGAGGAAGCCACAGGTGGTGTCACTCCACAAGAGTGAGCCAGGATTGTTTCACATACTTAACAAATATTTATCTAGAATTTACTATGTGCCAGGCACTGTGCAAGGCGCTGAGGATGTGATAATAAACCAAACATGTGGCCCCTGCCTTCATATCCCCATAGTCCAGTGGAGATATGCTAATCCTCCGCTTTTTGCTGAGGAAGACTGGCCCTGAGCTAACATCCATGCCTATCTTCCTCTATTTTGTATGTGGGATGCCTGCCACAGCATGACTTGATAAGCAGTGCTAGGTCCGCGCCCGGGATCCGAACCAGCAAACCCTGGGCCACCCAAACAAAGCACGTGAACTTAACCCTATGCCACCAGGCTGGCCCCTTCTTCTTTTCCATCTTTTAAAAAAATTGTGACAAAATATGCATAATATAAAATTTACCATTTTAGCCATTTCCAAGTTCTCAATTCAGTGGCATTAAGTAGATTCACATTATTGTTCAACCATCGTCACCATCCATCCCCAGAACTACTTCGCCATCCCAAACTGAAACTCTCTGCCTGTACAATAGCTCCCTATTTCAGTATAATAACTCCCTTTCCCCCTCCCCCTAGCCCCTGGCAACCACCATTCTACTTTATGTCTCTATAAATTTGACTACTCTAGGAACCTCATACAAGTGAAAGCATACAGTATTTGCTCTTTTGTGTCTGTCTTATTTCACTTAGCATAATGTCCTCATGGTTCATCCATGTCACAGCATGTATCAGAATTGTATTCCTTTTATAGGCTGAATAATATTCCATTGTATGCATATACCACATTTTGTTTATCCATTCACCCATTGATGAATACTTGGGTCATCTCCAACTTTTGGATGTTGCGCATGATGTTGCTATAAACATTGAATATTTGTATACAAATGTCTGTTTGAGTCCCTGTTTTCCATCCTTTTGGGTATATCCCTAGACACAGAATTATTAGATCATATGGTGATTCTATATTTAATTGTTTGAGGAAAATCACCCCCTCCCACGCTTCCCTCTGTTCATTCTTCCTTATTGTCCCTAGTGAAGAAAAGCCACACTGATGCATTCCAGCTTTTAGAATAAGAAATCAAGACAAGAGGTTTCAAGCCTGGGGTCAGGTGGCCTTTAATGCATCCCTCCAAATCACAGTTCCTACATCCCTGGTACAATTCTCCATAATCCTGTTGCCTTACCCCAGAGGAAAAGCTGCTGGTTTTAGAGAACTTGAACTCTGTTAAGGTTGAGCAAAGGCCTGGGGCATAGGCACTGGGGAGTTCTAATCTCAGTTTTGCTCCATATTGTGAAGCAGCCCCAGGCAGGTCATTTAAGCACCTCAATTCCCCATATTTTGTGACTCGCTGAGATCATTGTAATGACTTCCCTTCGGAGCTAGTGTTAAGGAATACGTAATGATAGACTAAGGGATGTTTGCAAAGCCTTTTGGTGGATTTTCACTCAGTTGCAAAAGACTTGGACTTTCTTGCTCTCATATCTTTGTGTCCACATCTAGCATTGTGGCCCCCAAGTGCATCACTCTCAAATGAATTTCTTACAGTTCATACGGATTGATCTAATCCTTAATGTTCATCTACAGTCCTTGCACTTAAACTTCTGGTCTCTGGATAGTTTTTTCTTCCAGACCTTTGGGGTAGAGGATGGAAAAGCACCTAGAAGAAAAGGGCTTAAGATTTCCTGCCATCTCTCATTTTCCCAGAATATTCTAAGTTGAGCACAAATAGTATTAATAATGTTGCTTCTATTCTCTTTGACTTATCTGTGTGTGTGTGCAGTGTCACTGTCTCCACATGCGTTCTCTCTTTTTGTCCCATATCATCTTTGATGCAGAACTGCTCACTTCTTTGCATTTGTCAGGGAAATTCCAGCAACCCAGAGAGTGTTAGAGAGGAATGTAAATTCTACTGAAGATTTTATAGAGGAGCCAGAGCAAGGAGCACCTCCCGTAGCAAAGACCTTGACATTTTCATCAGCTGTGCCTTCCCTCCTAAGTCAGCTCATCTCCTCCAGATCACGCTGGGGACTCCCCTCCTCCTCTGTCTTTCTCCCCTGGTGCATCCAGGCTCTCTTTACTAATTTCTTTCTCCTGTATTTCATCTCTTTAATCTCAAATTCCCTCTCCTCCCCACTCCCCTTATCATACAGAGCAGCTCAATTATCCCAGTTTCCACCCCAAAGAGCTTTTCCATCTGACACTCCCTCAGAAGGCAGTGACAGATTATGGCAGATTATAATTTGTTTTTTCTTTTACATATGTAAAAATGGGTTTTATACAACAACTGAAATGATTTTTCTGTGTTTAAGAATTTTTAAAGATATCCTTTATACTATCTTGGTATGAATTTGTCACTTCCTTTCTTGGGAAGAAATGCACAGTAGTAGACAAATCTAAGATGTCCCCCAAGATCTTCACCCTCTGGTATACATGCCTTATATACTCTCCTCCCTTTCAATGAGAGAAGAACTTGTAAATATAATGAGATATCACCCCTGTAATTATGTTGTTGTGTTATATGACCTAAGGAGTTTTGCAGATGTGATTCAGGTTGCTAATCAGTTGACTCTGAGTTAATCGAAAGGGAGATTTTCTGGGTGGGCCAGACCTAATTACACAAGCCCTTTAAATTCAGGTGTAGAGGTCAGAGACTGAGGAAGTCAGAGATTGGAATCATGAAAGGGATATGGAGGGGACCACATAGCAAAGAGCCAAGGTAGCTTCTAGGACCTGAGAATAGCCCTCAGTCCTCAGGCTGTGAGAGAACAGGAGTCCCAGTCTCACAGTTGGGAAGCACTGAATTCTGCTGACAACAACTTGAGCTTGAAAATGGATCTGAGTTCCAGAAAGGGATGCAGCACAGCTGAAACTTTGATTTCAGCCTTATGAGACCCTGGGCAGCGAACCCACTTCTGTCGCTGGATTTCTGACCTAGAAAAACCGTGAGATAATGAATGAGTGTTGATTTAAGCCATGAAACTTGTGGTAATTCATTAGTGATAGGAAAGTACTGTGTGCACTTCATTCTGGGCTTGTTTTCCTTTCATTGTAGCTGTTAGAATTTTCTTGCTTTTTTGAAGGGATGGCACTAGTAGAGGATAGGTTTTTCTATTTTTAATAAAATGTTCTTACTTTGGCAAAATAAAAAGTTTACAATCCATGTCCACTCTCTCCTGCCTTACATGGTTTGTTTGGGAAGTTTAGTAAACAATGAAATCGTCAAGTCTAGAAATCACAGATTGAATATGTCCTGGCTCCCATTCAGTCATGTAAATTTTACTCCTTTCCAAAGCTCACTTCAAGTCAACTTCTTTACAAAAGTTCCTAGGAATTTCCTCTCCTAGAGAAATTGCCTTCCTCTTAACACTGAGTTCTCAGAAACTGGGTCTGAGTAATAACTTCCATTTTGTTGTAACGGTGGTTTTGAATCTTGTATGGTTCAATGTTCCCCACTTTTTGTCTTGCCTCCCCAGCTAGAGGCCAGGAGGCAGGACTGCGATTTTAGCTCCCGTGTCCCCCACTGAGACTAGTCAAGTGCCTGATGTACAGCAGGTGCTCCCACATACTTTTGCACTGATTGATTTTACAAGTCAAGGACCAACACTCCCTGCTAAGTAAAGTCGATCAACTCACCTTTTGATTCTTTATCCACGCCTATGTTTAGATAGCACCTGCTGTATTTGGTCCCATCTTTGCTAAAGAAAAAAAAAAAAGACCTCTGGGCATAAATCCCTCTTTCAGAGAGAAAAATAATTTGAGCAGCAGCTGGTCCTTGGCATTAAAGATTGAATGACTGTGATGTGTTCAGACCATGGTCAGCTTGTTAGGAGTTCTGTGTAAGGCAAGCAATAACGTGAGAGCCAGAGACCTTGGAGACAGCAGGGAAGAGCATTATCAGTGGTGGTGTCCTTCCTTGAGGCATCCTGTTATAATTCCTGTGCCGTTAGCACAGACACCCTTCAATGGCTTCTCATTAGCTGCAGGAAAACATCCGCTATCTCGTGGCACACCAGAGTCTCAGCTCTTCCAGCCTCATCCCTGTTGCTGTCCCTGTGCAGGCTTCTGATCCAGTTTTACTCACCTACTCACAGCTCTCCCATTCCCCATGGTTTTCCTCCCCTCCAAACTTGGTGCATGCAGTTGCCTGTTCTGGAGTAAACTTTCCTATAGCATCTTCCTCAATCCCATTCATCCAATGATTTCTCTGTTTATCCCTCAAGATGCCATTCAAGTATCACCTCCACACAGCCTTCTCTGACCTCCCCGGGCAGTGGACTTTTTGCAAACCTTTATTGAATGCTTTCTCTGTGTGAGTACTTGATACGAGTTATCTTACGTAATGCTCACAGCAGCCCAATGAGGTGGACGTTATCCCCAATTTTACAGAGGATGAAGCCAAGGCTTAAGGAGGTTAAGTTACCTGCCCAAGCTTTTAAGGCTACTAAGCCTGGGACTGTTTTAATCCAAAGCCCGTGCTTATAATGTCAAGGCCCTTCTCTTAACCACCCTGCTACCTGAGCCCCCAGAGTTCCTTCTGCATCAGCTCTCGGGGAGCTCTCACTCCTACCAGACAGTCTCTGCTTATTTGCGTCTGTCTCCCTCAGTGCTCTGTGAGCCTCAATGAGGTCAGGATCATGTTCTCTTCATCTTGAAGCATATTTCCAGCACCTCATAAAACTTTGGACACACCTGAGCTTCATAAATGAGCAATTAAAAAAAAGCAACAGGAAACAGAGATGGAAGGAAAGAAACAGCTAAGGGAAACTGATCTACTCAGAATTAAATTTTCTATAGTAAGGCCAATAATGGCCTCATTAGGAAGACCTTGATTTCAGCTTTTGTTTCACTGAAGGGAAAAGCAGAATTGCAAGAAAAAAAAAAACCCACAGAGAGTAGGAGAAATAAAGGAGAGAGGAGAGCAAGTCTATTTCTTTCTCAGTCATGTGGGTTTTATTGTATCATCGATGTTTAATTCCGCTTATTTAATAAATATTGCATGAAGTCTGCTGTATGTCATTGTGGAATGTTCAGAGGAATGGTTTTAAGACATTCCACTCCCAAAGCTCATTTTCACAAACTTTCCATCTTATGGCATCGTATATAACACATGTGGGGAAGAAAGATCTTTTCCTTGAAGCAGAGGATGATGGCATTTAATACATGCGTTTGGGGAATATAAATGTCCACCTCAGGGCTGGTGATGTAGGGAAAGAGGAGCTGAGTGAGGTAACATTTACACGCTCACTTTATATTACCACTGAATATGTAATTTGAGATTATAAAGTCATGCCACTACCTAATACAGTTCATCAGTGCCTCCTTAACCCTTTTATCCTTTCATCTTCAAGTATGAAGTTTAAGCATTTTACAAGGGGTAAGAGGCATCCAGTAAAAACAAAATGATGTAGCTACTCCCGCACTTTCTGAACTTGTACCTATAGAACTTATAATAGAAGCGACCCTGGAAGCTTTGTTGTACCTCATCAGCTTCCTAAGCAGGAATCCACGTTGCTTTTCATTTGCTTGGCACCCTTTGTCCTATGCCAGCTTCCTCTTGGTTCCCTTTCTTCCTCCGTCATCACCTTCTCTTTACATCCTCAAAGCGTTCTCCATCTTCAGTCATTCTCTTCTTCTCTTGCATTCCAAAGGAAGCTGTGCCCTTTCTTTCCAAGGCCAAGACTTCTCTGTCTAGGGAAGAAGTACAGTGTGAAAATTGAGAGCTACAGGGTCAAGTTCACTACTTGTGAACAGTGATTTTTAGGCAAGTCCCTGTGTTTCTCTAAATCTCAGTTGCCACATCCGGAGAAAAGAGAGAATGGCTTCTCTGTTGCTCACATCTCTAGTCTCTGCTGTTGCATAGTTTCTCCTCGATGAATGGAGCTTGTATTCTCTTGGTGGTAGGAAGAGAAACACTGAGCAGTAACATAATAAAATATATCTAAAAATGTCCTTCATTCCTTTATCCTTTAGAAAGAAATGAACTTTGACTCTGACTCTGTCTCCTAAAGCCATGCCTACTTTCTCCCTTTACTTCAGCTACTTTGCAAGACAGAGAAAAACCTTATTCTCTGTCTCCTCTGCCTCACCACCCATTCATTCACCCACATTACAAACACTATTCTTCCTTCCTCTGTCTTTTGAAATCATTCTCTTGAGGGTCACCAGTGACTTAGTATCCAAATCCAATAGTTTTTGTGTGTTTTTCTTCTTGTGTCTCTGTAGTATTTTACACCACGATGGTCAAATTCCTCTGTTTTGAAAAACTATGAACGTTTTTCTCTTTGATATGTCCAAGTGAGGGCCTCTTCCCTGTTTTTGTTAAAGATAACGCTCTTCTGGTCTCCCAAGCTTCAGAACATAGCATAGACTTTGAGTCACCCATTGCTTTTATTTGCTCACTCCCAACCAATCACTAGGCCCTGCTGAGACTTCATCTGCCATGTTTTCCCCGCCTGCCCCTCCCAGCGCCCCTCTTTCTTCCTCCTGCCCTCCCCATTCTGTCCACTCTAGTTGTGTTGACCCTGTGCCTACCCTCTTAATAATTTTGTGGGCTTTAACAAACTACTTGTCTGAACTTTGATTTCCTCATCTGTAATAGGAATAATAATAATAATAGTTTCTACTTCCAAGAGTTATTATGAAGATAAAACGAAATAATAGATAGTCCTGTCTGTTCATGGTCTAAGTAGCTGACACATGTTAGCTATTATCTCCCCACACCATTCCAACCCCATGGTTGCGTTCTTTTTATGGGAACAAAAGACAGTCACCTCATTTTTAATCCCAATATTGCACCTTCCTCCAGTTCCCCCTATCTGATACTCTAGACCCCATGCACAAATACTTAGATCAGTTTTACTATTGTGTAGTTGTGAAGATTATGAAGTCCTATGATCCTACAAGATTATAGGCTTTTGGTTGGCAGATCTTAGCTTGAATCCCTATTCAAGCTACTCATTAGCTGGA
Source organism: Equus quagga (assembly GCF_021613505.1). NCBI lineage: Eukaryota > Metazoa > Chordata > Mammalia > Perissodactyla > Equidae > Equus > Equus quagga. The sequence goes on along the minus strand of NC_060273.1, from coordinate 64,789,953 downwards.
TAACTTTGGTCTAGCTTCCAAATCTCTCTGAGTTTCAGTTGCCTCAACTTGAAAATCAAAATAGTCATAGACACCATGCAGGGCTGGCATATGAATTAAAAATATGGAGGTCCCATCGTAGTGTCTGGTACAGAGTTCACATTCAGTAAATGGTAACAGTTGATATTATATCAGTCCTTGCTCTCTTTAGCAAATGAACTCCTAAAAGCTTTCATGGATAATCAAGCCCATCCGCAGTTGCGTCTCAACCTGTACTTCCATCTACCATTGCTGTCTGACTTCCTAGTATCCCTTACAGGAGCTGCTTGACCCATGTAAGGGACCTCATTTTTCTCAGTCTCTGTCCAACTATTTTTCCAACTTCTCCTTTCTGGAATCTCAATGCCCTCTTCCTCTCCCTTTGCCAAACCATCTTGTTCTCCCAGGAGCAGATCAAGACTAACTTCATGAAATGAAAGCATGCAAAGAATTTTAAGATTGTTACTGATCTAGACCTTACTGTGCTAGTCTGTAACTGGAACTCATAAATACATCACATTAGCAAATGATTTTATCGTCTTTGACGTTACTTTAAAATGGTGTTGCTTATATACATACACATTTTTCTCAGTCGCTTTTTTCTTTGTTACCTGTGTTTATTTTCTAATGCTGAGATAGATGAGAGCAGTTATACACTAAAAGCTCAATAAGCTCGGTTGGTGATTTTCTAGATTGATTTTCATGGAATTTGAAGCTTGTGCACCATCTGATCCTTGGGTCACACCATTTATTTCTTGGCCCCTGCACAGAACCTTTTTCTCCAAGAGGTTCCATCTGTTTTGCAGAAATGAGCTCATGAGTCATTTCCTTCCCCATCCTCTTTGTAAACTGCAAAAGCAGGCAGGCAGCCCCTCTGGGGTAAGTGGAAGTAGGGCTCAGACGGAGTTGAAAGTAGGCTCCAGTTTGTCAAATCCTGGTTCAGATTATTATCCCCCAAGGCATGTTGAGAAATTAAGCAGGGACAGCTCTGTTCAGTGGAAGGAACAAGGTGCTTTTGAGCCAGACGTGCCTTGATCCTGATCCTGGCTCAGATCCTGGCTCTGCCTATAGTGTGCTTTGAGACCTGTGGCAAGTCAGTTAACCTCTCTGAATCTTTGTTTCTCAGTCCATAAAGTGGAGATAACAATATCTGCCTACCAGGACTGTTGTAAGATTAGAGGGATTGTATAAAAGCCCCTAGCACAGTTCGTGGCACTGAGTAGACATTTAATACCATTCTTCTTCAGTCCCAGAGGCATTTGGAGGCCCCTGAAAGAGGTCTCTGCAGAAATTATTGATGCCTACACCACAAACTTTGCAAACGACTTCTTGTCCATGCTCAGGCATGTTATAAAATCATTTTTAAAAGTTGATTATTTCACTACTCTTGCTTAACAGGAGGAAAACTTGATAAAATACACCTGTGGGTTAAGGCTGTTTTTGTGATTTCTGACCTGACAGCCAGAAAGAAAAGTCTGAAAACTACCTTTCTTCCTTTACTTTGAATTTTTGAGAACTGATCAATTTTTATGTTCCCTAAAGAAGAGAGTTCAATAAGGCAGTCTGGCATTTGGCGAATATTTTTCAGTTGTGCATTCAGGGGTGGACCTTGATGGAACGTTTGTTTCACCTTTTTGTTTTGTATTTGCCCTTTGAAAGTGACTTAGGGAAATGGGGAGCCGGGTAGCACCCACCATGGCCACATCGCATCTGGGGCGGGATGACACACTGGTGCAAGGTCTTCAGTTTCCTCATCATTTCCACTTGGAATAATTAGCATGACCCTCAGTTGAACAAACTCACAAGAACTTCTAAAGTACAAATGTAGTTTATATATGTAAAAGTGCTTCTTAAAACTGTAGTTCTATGTGAATACAAGCAATAATATCTATTTTTTCTAGCCATGTTTGTAAATTGGAAAATAACATTGTCATAGAAATAGCCACAAAGGATAGATATTTTTTGAGGATATTCTTTGTGCCTTATGACTTAAATACCTTGAACCTCAAAGAATGCTATGGATGGGTTCTATTTTTCTTTTTCTTTTTACTAATGAGGAAAGGGAAGCACAGAGATATTCAGTTACTTTTGACTGAAGTCTCGTGTGTTATAGACAGAGGTGCCAGTATTCAAATGTGGGCAGTCTGTCTCCAGAGGCCATGACTGTAATCACCATCCAGAGAAATTCCACAATCTAGTATTTACTCATTCCTTGCTGCAGCAAATATTTATTAATCACCTGTTATGTGCCAGGTAGTACCAATCCTGGGGGATGCCAGAGTGAACCAGACATCCTTGGTTCTTGCTCTCATGAAGTTCACAGCCTGATGGGGTAGGTGAGTAAACCTGTGAATGAGGAAATAAAATGATTGCACATTGTGATAAATGCTGTAACTAAAACCGGGAGTTGGCTCAGATGAAGAATAAAGAGTAGAGGGAGGCCTCTATTTGAATTGGCTGATCAAGGAAGTCTTAGAAGGGGTGACATTTAAGTTCAGATCCAAGAGGTAGCCTAACACATCTCTGACACTTCACTTTAACTGTTAAATAGGGACATGGAGCACAGAGAAGACCAAACCTAATGCATTACTTTAGACTAAGAAGGCATTTCACCCTTTAAACTCAGCAAAGGCAAACAGAGCATCTCACAGTGGGGTGGAGGTGGAGGGTCCTTCCTCACAGTTGAAACCTTGAATATCTTACAACAGCTACTCAATCACATCACTAGCATTTCCCTGGTTCTTGAGCCTTCCAAGCATGTAAAACAAAATGTTGTCTTTGCTGGCCAAGACATTCAAAATGCGTCTCTTACAGTTTAGCCTCATAAGGCTGAGGCGAGAGGTGGAAGAAGGAAGACTTTTTAATAGAAGCAAGTACCTTAGCAGAGAGCTTAGGACTTAGAAATGGAGGACGCAGTGCTTAGACTCTGAAGATGGGAGTCACGTGGGCTGCTTTCCTCAACATGGACCTTCATGAGGGAAAATCGGTCCATTTGAGTTTAGGTAATGCAAAATTTCTGAGCTTTGGAGAAAGGCTGAATTTCAAACTTTGCAACCCATTTCCTCGGTAAGAGGATAATGTGGTATCCTGGCAATCCGTTTCTCTACTCCCAGAATTTCTGGGAGAATATTTAAAATACTTAAAGTAATATTTAGAATTAAACTAAACCCAAACACTCAAGGGAAAACCCATTATCAAATGGTTCCATGAACATTTTATTAGTTTTCTAAAGCAAGTTTCATGAGAGTTCTACCAAGCACCGCTTTTAGATGCTTCATTCAAGAAACATTCTCTGTTTCTTGAAATTTGTAAACTCAACCTATAAAAGTAATTTGAAATGTCCATCAATAGGGTATCAGTTAAATTATAAAAATTCTATACAATTTAATAATACACATCTTTTCAAAAGAATGAGGCAGATAGATAAATTATTATAAAAGGATATTCTTGATATAAGATTGACAGGTAATAAAGGTTATACAGGAGGGGTTGGCATATTTTTTCTGTAAAGGACTGGATAATAAATGTGTTAGGCTTTACAAGCCATATGGTTTCTGTCACAACTCCTCGTCTCTGCTGTGTTAGTGTGAAAGCAGCCATAGCTAATACGTAAACAAATGAGCATGGCAGTATTCCAACACAACTTTTATTTAGAAAAACAGGCAGTGGGCCCACAGGCTGTAGTTTGCAGACCTTTGTTATAAACTATGTAGAGTGTGAAATAATTTGTTATTAAGGAACAATTAACTATTTGAAAGGATGTATACCATATTGTCTAATATTGATTATACTTCAGGAATGGAATAATGTGTGATTTTACCAGCATTTGATATCTTATAATAAGCAATGATTGCCTGTAGAATCAGCAAAAACAATGAAGATACTTCCATTTTGAAGGAAAAATCAGACTTTTCACTAGTTCTAGGTCCAAATAAGTAATGTTTAACTATATTTTTACTATGTCTTTAGAGCATTTGCTGGTATTTTATTCCTTGGAGGCAGCAACCAGAAGTATAGAATCAAACTAATTAAATTTACACAAGGATAGAGTGTAATTTACCCCCAGTCATGAGGAAGTTTTCAGTCTTGACAAGTATCTAGATAGAAAGCAAAGGTCTGCTTTTAGTTATACTCTGATCTCATATTCCAGAAGGAGAGGAACCTTGATGCAAACCCTTAGGGAATGCAAATTTTTACGTATAATAAAACCTCAGGACTGTAACTGATCTGGTATTTCTCTGCAACCTGAGTTTTGCATTTTCAGAGCATTCGTTTGCCTTCTTTTGCATGAAATTGCACTAGATTAAAAAGTATCCTCACTTTTTTCTATCATATGGCATTAATAAACATGGCTGAATGGAGAAAGCAGCTTGCCTAAAAGTCTCTTTTGCCTGATGACAATGTTGAAGATGGAATTTGAGCACAATCAGTGGTTGGAAATGACTAACTCTGTAGTGATCCTCAGGTTCTCTGATTTCATGATTCAGCTGTTGATCAGAGCGAGTACTTTGTAAGGTTCAGATCCTTGACTAGTCTAGAGATGAAATGAACAGACATAATTAGCATTTGAGATTCATTGTCCGGGTCCAGTTGACTGAACAAGAAAATTAACATGTAGCCCAGGATAGGGCTGATTTTAATAAAAATGGAAGCAGAAACTCAACTCTTAGGTAATGAATGGCCTGCCCTCTGTTTGACTCCAGAATACCAGGCCAAACATTTCCCCACCTCATAATGTTTCCTTAGCAGTCAAGTCTGCATTCTGTAGATTTCAAAGAGCAGTTGAATGAAGCAAACCTATGGTTTCTAATTATCTCCTAATTATAGAAAAGTCTTTTTAAAACTTTCAACTAAAATAGGCTTTGTATTTTCAAATACTGAATCATGGGTTGGCAAATATATTTTTCATGAACACATGTCTAATGGTTCATCAAGTTGCTAGAAAAAATTAATTAAACCACTTTCTTATTTTAAGGAAATTATAATTATTCCATTATTCTTCATAATTATAATGAACTTTCTAACAAACGTCACTGAGCATATAAGCTTTTCCTCTTTCTAACTATTCTTGAGAAATGTCTAGGAGAGGGATAAGGTGCTTTAGCATCTAAATTTGTTTGTTCATTCACAAACATTTAATAAGGGTCCCTCAATATGACAGGTCCTGTGCTATGTGCTGGGAGTATAGGAGTCATTGACTTGCTCTGTGATCTTGGGCTAACTCCTTCATGTCTCTAGTCTCCCTTGTCCTGTTGATCTCATAAGAAAATCATTTACAGGAAGTTCTCAGCCTCAGGAGAATCCTGGGAATCCATATTGTCAAGTTGCCTTCCAAAAGTTTTAGGCAAATTTTCAATGCCATCTACAGTCTTAGAGTGTACTAATGCCATCACAACCTTCCCAGCAAGGATGTTGTGTCCTTTTAAAATTTTAGTCATTTAAATGAGTGAAAAATGGCACCTGATTGTTTTACATTTTTTTCTTTTTATATTATTTGTGAGTTTGAAGAATGCGTAATTTTGGCTCTAAGTCAAATGCAGTTTCAATTCCGTATCATGTTCTTAGATTTTCTGTGCTAAGAAGATGCTTTCTTAGTGGCAGGAAGTAGAAGAAAGGGCAGGAGAGAATAGTGCTGTTTTAAAAACTCATTTTAGGGGAGAAAACTATTTGAGGAAACTGTTTCCAGAACACATTGCACATTGATAATGCAATGATGCTTCAAACGTTTCAACCGAATGACTTCATCTCGTTCCCTAGGGAAAACCCTCCATTTCTGTTTTACCCTTGTTCCAAATGCCACATGTTTATTTCCATCCCTATTTCACTTTGGGAGATAATATCCCAAGCAACAAGGCAGCAACATACCTCTCTAGTCATTAATAAATTATCGTGAGCACTTCAAAATGCAAAACACTATATAAATACTTTGGGACAACGATGACGATAATTCCTTACAGGGAAATGGGGAAAGCAAATGAATTATTTGAAGTTTGCTTACTATTTGCAAGCAATTTTCAGAGAAGGCATTGGATCTTGTCTTAGTCTGCTCGGCCTACCATAACAAAATACCACCAACTGGGTGACTTAAACAACAGAAATGTATTTTCTCACAGTTCTGGAGCCTGGAAGTCAAAGATCGACATCTGGCAGGGTTCAGTTTCTGGTGAGAACTCTTCCTTGCAGATGGCTGCCTTCTCTTTGTGTCCTCACATGACAGGGGAGGGGGCAGAGAGCCCTGGTATTTCCTCCTCTTTTTTACAAGGGCACCAGTTCTATAGGATCAGGGCTCCGCACTAATGACCTCATTTAACCTTGATCATCTCCTTAAATGCCCTAGTTCCAAAACAATCACATGAGGGGAAGTAGGGCTTGAACATATGAATTTGATGTGGACACAATTCAGTTCCTGGTAGTGTATACACAGAAACTGAACCATTGCTGGTCTAGAGCTCAGCTGTCAATTTCACCATATGCTTTTTTTTTTTTTTTTTGAGGAAGATTAGCCCTGAGCTAACTACTGCCAATCCTCCTCTTTTCGCTGAGGAAGACTGGCCCTGAGCTAGCATCCATGCCCATCTTCTGCTACTTTATACGCGGGATGCCTACCACAGCATGGCTTTTGCCAAGTGGCACCATGTCCGCACCTGGGATCCGAACCGGCAAACCCCAGGTCACCGAGAAGCGGAGCGTGTGATCTTAACCACTGCGCCACTGGGCCAGCCCCACAACACCGTATGCTTTTTTGTCCTCACCCTTTGTCACTGTTGGTCCACAAGCATCAGAAGTACTTGTAGTCTTCTTACCCCTGAGAAGAGTGGAACGGATGGAAAAATTCGAGACAGGGGTTTGGGTGACTTTTGTCCATTGACTTGTCAACATAAAAAGTGTTATCAAAATCAAACGAGATTGTTGACTCACAGATCTCAGAAATCACCCAGACGAAACCTTACACCCAGGTTTTGAGATGGAAAAACTGAGGTTCAAAAAGGTGAAAAGCCTTGCTATAGTTCATTCTGATCAATTATTGATATGATCCTGGAGGTCTTCTGACACCCATCACAGTGCTCAGTGTGGCAATGGAAGTGATTGTGCTTTCAAATGAAAGGTGGTATGGAAATGAGTTCCAGCTTCATGGGATAAGTCAACATCAGTTAGGATTCTTGTGGTTGCAAAAAACATAAATTGACTCTGATCTTAATCAAAAGGATATTGGGGCCCACAGAATCAGTGAGAAGGGGAGGACTTGGTTTGGGAAGCACCCCCAGCATCATTTACCAGACACCATCCCTGCTGCTGAAGGCGCAGTCTCCACCACCACCACCTGCAGTGAATTTAAACTAGTCCTTTGTCTTTGAGGGACCTGGTAGGATGTCAGAGTGCCGGGAAGGAGGATTGCAGTCATCTCATTCTAGATCAGGCACTTATGTCTTTCCTCCCTGGGACAGAAAAGGGAGGATCTGGCCCCTGCATCTTCCATATGGGAACATAGGCCTTATCTCTACATATAAATGGGGAATATTCCCAAATAGAAAGTGGCTAGCTGCAGGATAACCAGAAAAACAAAACAACACAAAAACTAATATCTGCTACAGTCTCTAACCTAACGGCTTCTCTTGTTGAAAATGGTTTGTGCCAAGGTAGAGTCATTTCAAGTAAAAGTTTCATGTTTCAGCTTTCCCTCGAGCCCTCTGATCTGCTGCTAGACTAGTGTACATTTGACATTCCTATTTGTTTTCCCATTCTGTCCCCATTCAGAATAAAATCTAGTGTTGACTTTTCTTCTTTTCTATGTGATGATTTCAGCATTCTATTCCCATTGGGTTCTGGAGTTGCATAATAACTTGGGTGCTTCAGAATGGAAATATACTTTATTAACTTACGTTGTTAGCTTATGTCAATGAATAAAAGGCATAAACTACAAAAGAAGCAAAAAGTTTATTTGGGGTCTCAAGAATTTCAATTCAGGAGACACAGATGCAGGTAGAAACTCAATGTGCTCTGGGAAGACAAAGGAGACGGGTTTATACGGGTAAAAAGAGATAAATTGCACAGGTTGTTTTGCAAGATTTGTGATTGGTGCTGGTGACACTGTTACTTCTTGGCTGTACGTGATTGGTGCTAAGGCCATCTCTAAGGCAGAAAGTTCTTATCTATGGGAGTAAGCCTATTTCTTGAGAGGTCAGGATGACAGCAGTGAATCACAGTTCAAAGGTTACACATTCCATCTGGGCAGAGACGTGCATAAGTGCCACTTCTCTACTGGCCTCCCAGCTCCATTTTAGAAGACTTGACATATGTTATTCCATTTTGTTTTCATTGTCTACACTTACTACGATTAAGAGGCATATCTCAGTGTACTCTTGGGAGTGTTTCTCCAACCACCTACAGAATTCAAGCATATTTGTCACTCATGATATGGCTACCAAGAAATTATATATGTGTCTGTGTATTTGATCACATGGGTTCACTTTTTCACTTGTGGATTTGACTAAACAGAAGTAACGATATCAATTACTTGCCTCTTAAACACGAGATGTATTCATCTTAATCGAAAGGGCGAGATTAACAGTGATATTATGCTCCCATATCGTGTGTCTGAGGAGAATTCTCAGTATCCTACCTTTTGCTGCACAGCCCATAGCCATCACCTGTCCCCCAGAGCATAGCCACAAAAAGAAGTTCAGGAACGGATGTTGTGTTGGTGAGAAAACATGTGGATCTTTATTTAGTCCCTGACACCAGCACCTCCATTACTTTCTTTTTTAAGATCAGATTTATAGTTTTTGCAAAACAGGAATACTGCCACTCAGAATGGCATCTGGCTGCTATTCATGGATCAGTCTAAGAATGTGATAAAATTTTTCCTCTAGTTGCTGGCAAGCAATAAGGGTGAGTTGGTGGTGGGTCAGTAACTGGCTGGTCCTCGAGGAGCAAGAAGAGGTAGGGACTGGTGGCTATCATTTCAACATTTATTGGTTTCGCAAGTGGACAAGAGAAAAGCAGAGGATGGTCCTGATTCATGCTCTTCATCTTTTACTGAAACATTTCTTAAACAGTCTTCCTGGATTAAGACCTCGGCCCATTTCCATCATTACACAGCAGAATGGTCTTTCCATTTCTGTAAATGGTAGTTGCCAACACTAAGCATTGAGAATAAATTTGTATGCTAATACAGTGGGCTATTAATCCTTATCCTTGACCAGGGTAACTCCATACCAGCAGATAACACAATTCTTAGTTCTGTGAAGATAGGAAGACTCTAGTGGCATGGACCTGCCTCCATCCTCTCCACCTCCATTTCTTCCCTCTCAAACACTTCGGTACAATTCGTTGGCCCTGGTGTATCTTGCTTTAGCTTTCTCAGTCTCTTCTCATGGTAACATTGCAAAAATATTTACTCAGACTTTGCCCTCAGCCTTACTACCTTTTTTTTTCTTTACAATACTCAATTCTTCCTTTTCTAAATATTTCTTATATCCTACTTCAGTTTGAGTCCAGAACACTGATGGACTTATCATTATGATATGAATAGAGTCAGATTAAAAATGTCCAATTAATTTCTACCATGTGATTTTACATATGGAAATGTTTAGCATATCATAAATGCAAGGGAAGCTATTTCACAGGTGAAGCACATGATATATATGTGAAGCATGAGGAAAGTACCAAATGAAATTTGTTATTGGGGCATTTTTACTAAGCCTAGACCATTAAGAGCTTAGAGAATATTGGAAGAGTGCTCTATAATGTGCCAAATAACTCAAGTTGACTAATTTTGTGTGAATTTCACAGGGCTGTGAATTTCTTTGCTTGATATGTCTATACAGTTTACCTAAAAATCTATCTCAACTGAAGTCAGGTTCTAGTTTCATTTCTACCGTACAAAGAAACTTTATTCTGTCTCTTCTCAATATGCTGGGGCAACAGTGTTCAGATTTTTGCTGAGAGAAGACATCAATGTGGTATTGGCATCATGGCTTTTGAAAGAGATTCCTTGCTGTGTAATTTCCAAGACAATTAGCTGCAAGCTGCAGTTACTATCTGTTAGAAATGAAAGCTCCTTCCCGCTGTAAGAATTATGTTACCCCTCAGTAGCACTGACAAGATGAAGAGCCATTTTGGATGTTAGGATTCTGAAATGGCTATCTATTGGTGATCCATGCTTCACAGTGCTTATGATTTAGTTCTAGTCAACTGACATTTATGGCTTTTTGGGTCTAGACCGAGACTTTTAATTCAGCTCGATCAGGTGTCTTCAAACAAGCATGTTATGTTTAAGTTTCCCGATGTCTTTTTTTCAAACCTGCTATTTTCCCCTAAATCAAATGCTTAGTTCAGCAGAGCCTCAAAACAAAAGTAAAAAACTCCAAATGGTCCCAGTGGAACACTTTATAGAAAAAGGCACAAAGAAAGAAAACAGTGGGGTTTTGAATGGAAATTGCCCGATTTCTCTCATGCCCTCCAAACCTTAGTAAAGAAGGTAATAACGCAGTCTAGATTACATAGTGTATTCAGAGGTTTTCTACTAGATTGTCTCAGGGAAAACATTGTACTAATCAAGTTGCCGAACTTTTGTTGGCACGGCAGAAAGAGCGACACTTTGACAGCATGAATTTGCATCCTGACTCCGAATCTACAAACTCTATGACCTTGGATGAATTGCCGATCTCACATGAGCATTGGTTTCTTCCTCTGTAATTCAGGGACACTGCTGTTAGATGAAGAAACGTTTTCATCCATATACAAATATTTATTGATCCTCTACTATGTGCTGGGCAGTGCATAAATCATTGAGGATTTAGGTGAAAAAAAACAAAACAAAAATCATGCCATACCCTTGACTTTATGAAGCTTTTGTTCTAACAAGGCTCAACTGCAGTTAATATTACTATAGTATCCCAGATGTTTGTGGAGGCAAACTGCCCTTTGAGATTTAAATAAACGTAAATCTCCAGTTGCATGCCCGCTGAGTAATTCAGCCTCCCTATTGGTATCTTCAGGAATTCATGGAGGAAAGAGACTTACCTTTATTTTTTCTACTTCTGGCTCGGAACTCTTGCTTCCACTATATTAGTGCAGTTTATGGATAAACCCATACCATCCCTGTTCTGTATACCCAACACATTTCAAACCATCAGTCCCCAAAGTGTCACCAACATGAGGCTATGGGTCCAGAAAACTGTAATGTGTGATTTAGGATGACAGAAATAGCTCCTATCACAAATTACTTAAAATTTAAATATTATCTTTTCTTGTGAGAAGTCCTTTGGCTATAGCCCCAACAGAAATTTCTAACAGGCTCCATTTCTCTGTAAGGTCTGCCTTCCCTCATATTGCTAAGCCCCTTGCTCCTCAATCCAAGGTCTTGAGGCCTCACCTGCCAACCCACAGCAGTCTACTGAGCATTGTATCACGTAGATATCTGTCTTGTTTTGAGCAACTCTGATACTCCTTAAAGTAACATTTCCCCCTCCCTATTAGATTGCTACTGGTATTTGGCACTACAAACAATTGGCTTTTCTTTGTTTTATTCCAAAACCACTGACAGTTTTCTTCACAACACCCAGTGAACTTGACAAACATAGGTCAGCAGGACTGTCTCTGTGACAAAAGAAACTCAGCCACACTTTTGATTTTATAGTTTCATGGCATCATATTCCTATTTGTGCAATAGCCTCTTGAGTGGAGATGTATGAAGGGAATAACTTGAGAGGGTAGAGTGGGTGACCACGTAAGCAGACAGGTCACATTGCAGTAGCCTTAGAGTTTAATCGCTAAAACGGCCCTTAGGTAAATGAGAGCCTTTAGTGGTACTAGAGGTTCTCAGCTGTGGCCTGAAAAGGTCCATTATGAAATCACAGATGCTACTTATAAAACCCAGGAAGTTCCTTCACTGACTCCTTATTGCCTTTGGAAAGTTTTCTGATTAGGCTCTGGTTTCAGAATACATCCTAATACCCCATGAGCGAGGCTTTACCAGGCGCAGAACTTGGGATAAATGTGAAATGGCAGCGTGTGCCCTCCGGAAATTACAGAGATAAGTCCAGCCTCGTATTATGCTGGGCCACTGAGTCCACGAAGTGCTTTTGGAAACACACACCTTCCACCCACCAGCTCAAAGTGTTTTATCAGCACTTCACTAATGTGGTTTCCGATGAAGGTCAGAAAGTTAAACTTATCACCCGGTAGCTGGGGTTGATAGTTCATGTCTTGATCTTATCACTGGGCCTCTTTTGCCCATTCCAATTGCTTTTTGAAGACTTAGAACTGCTCACTTGGGGGAACTGTTTGCAGTGAACAGGAGCCTAAGTAAAAATAAAAATCAAGCTGTGTAAGGCAGAAACACGCTGTCTGAAACAATATCGCAGTTTGCTCCCTAAATGGGGAATCTGACCCGTCGAATTCTGTCAGAATGACGTGGCCCAATAACAAAGTCACTTTTTTTTTCTATCTTGGTTCCTCTTTCTCAGACATCAAAGTAAAGCCTATTTTCAAACAAGCATCTGTCAAAGGGATCTTCTTTTGCTTTTTCCACCTTCCATTCAAATATAACTGATGACAGCAGCATCTCAGCAGCCCTTTAAAGGAATCCATACTTGAAATAGAAAGAGATTCACTGAAAATGAATATGCAGCTAGATCCTTGATATTCATAAGCAAGATAACCCGACATATTCTCAAATCTCCAAATTGATGAATACCATAGTATATAATCTCTTTACCATAGTATATAATCTCTTTAATTCTCTTATATACAAAGCAGAGTGTCCCAACAGCATTACTGATTTTTTGGGCTGGGTAATTCTTTGTTGTAGGGACTCTCCTGTGCATTGTAGCATGTTAGGCAGCCTTCCTAGCCTCCACCCTACTAGATGCCAGTGGCACATCCTGCTACCCAATTGTGATAACCAAAATTATGTTCAGACATAATTGAACAATGTCCCTTGCCAAATGATTCTGTGGGGCATGTTTCCCCCTTGTTCCAGTTGAGAAACATTGATGTAAATTGAGGCTAATAAGTCCTGTAGGTTGTTAGGAGGATTAAAGGAAATTGTGTGCAAGGTGAGACCAAGAAATCTGCAAGTTGTGAATACTGGGAGGCCAGCAGTGTTTACTCACACACTGATATTCTCAGCCACCGAACTCATAATGCAGGATTAGTTTAAGCAAAAGTACCTAAGGTTCCAGGTCACAAGGGCCCTGAGAAACAGTTTAAATAGGAATTATTAAATTGGCGAAAAGTACAGATCTCCTAGAGTCCCAAGCACCTTGGATGTGAAGATGTGCCTAACATCTTACATCATTTCTTTTTTCAATGTCACAATTTGAATTCTGAGGATTTTCTCTGTTTCCAGAATAGTGCCTGGCCCTTAGTATATGCTAAAAATAAAAGTTAAGGGGAGGAGAAAAGAGAGGGAGGACAGCCTCTCAAGAATAGCCCCAAGACCTAGTGGTCACGTAGGCACAGGCTGAACCTCAGCATCCTTGTATTAACTCCTTGGTTCTATTCCAAGTTGGGTTTATGTCTTGACTCTAAAACCCTATACTAGCTGTGTAACCTTGGCAAGTTTCTTTTCTGTTCAGTGCCTCAGCTGTCCCATCTATAAGGTGGGGATCTTAATAGTAAATACCTCATAGAATTGTGGCATGGATTAAAGTGAAATATGAAAAGTGTGTACCTGGTACATGATGCCCAATTAATGTTAGCTGATAATAAGGTTATTGTTGTTGTCCTTATCTGATAATAAGGTTATTGTTGTTGTCCTTATCATCATCATTACAGTTAGAGTGTGAAATAGATTATTTTGGATTCCAGTTGCCCAGAGTTGAATTAACCTTACTCTTCTGTTCATGACGCATTTTTATTACTGTTCTATAGAAGATTCTACTCTTATTCTGGGTTCGTATGTATTTACTTCCTTTCTCATACCCCACTTCCATCACTCTTCCCCCACCATAAAAATCATTCTAATCTAATGCAGTTAACTATCTTTTTATTTGTATGTGTTCTTACAAAATGTGTATTGTTTTTCATGTATGTATCTTTAATTCGTATATGTGATATTGTGCTATATGTGAATTTTTTCCTTATTCTTTTTCAATCAGCCTGTTACTGCTTCTTCCTGTATCCTTTGCAGTTACATGATGGTCACTGATGTATATCCACACATTTTGCCTTTGTATTCTCCCAGCGATAAGAGCCCAAATGGCCTCCAACTCTCCACAAATAACATAATCATGAATATCCTCACACAGAAACCCTTAAGGTATGTGTGAGGATTTATTTGGGCTATATACTGTTCACGCATTTCTACCAAACAGAAGCTGAAGTAGGAAAGCATCCCAAATTTTCAGTCTTGCCACCTCCATCTCCCTATTGCCTGCAGTTTCATTCCCATCAACAGCATCAACATACCAAGAGGATGACAATGATAAATACATCTACTTATTGCATGTTTTTGTATATGCTAGGTACTATGCTAGATGTTTTATGCATTGGGGCCCCCAAGGCCACCCTCAGTTTTGGTAATTCTCTGGGAGAACTCACAGGGCTCGGCGTATAGTCACCCTCACGGCTGTTTTATTTCAGTGAAAGGATGCTAAGCACAATCAGCACAGGAAAAGGTGCAGGAGGCGAGGTGTAGAGGAAACCAGACCGAGCGTCCAGCATCCCTCCGGCAGTGGAGTCGCACCAAACACACTTCATTCTCTCAGCAGTGAGCTGTGAAATACTGCCAAACAGGAAGCTCATTAGAGACTCAGTGTCCAGTGCATTTATTGGGGCTGGCCACATAGGCAGCCTGTGCCTGAGCTGTACCAAAATTCCAGAAGGAAAGCAGATGTTCAGCAAATACCATACTGTACAGTTTAGAAATAGCGAGCCATTCTTATGAGCTCTGGGAATGGTGGGAAACCTCCCCAGAGCCAAGTTCCAAGACACCAGCCGAAGGACAGCCTTGTAAGCAGACCTTTGAAAGGACAGTACTCAGGCTCCGCTATGTTAATGCTTTCCTGCACCTTTATTTTCATTGTCTGGTGAGGTGCACGATGGAAGCAAAGCAGATGGTAATATTCTCTTTTCAAAATGACGAAACTGAGGCTTAGAGAAGTTAAGTAACTTGCCCCAGCTCACAGAACTAAAAAGAGAAGGAGCCGAGATGTACCTCAAGCTTCCTAGAAAGTAGTGTTTTTTAAACCACCTTCAAAAACTGACATTCTCTCTGCCATTAATTTAGGCTTGTCTCCTGTAAATAGACACAGAAGATTTGACAATCTCTTTCTTTGCTGAAAATAGCTTGACCTGTTATTTTCTTATTTTAGAGGCATTTTCTGGGAAAAAACCTCAAGTAATTAAATTGACATAAGTACAAGGTATGGCCATCACTACAGTTCTAAGCAAAGGGCATTTTTCTTAAACTATTTAGCTGATGGGTACTTTGAACCACAAAGAGCAAAAGCTAAAATTTTTGTTACAATAAATATAAAGTTGGGTCAATTCCGACACTGCAATCAATTTAAAAAATAAATGCTGTCTCTTTTCTCAAGTTTTCTCTGGTTGAGAAAACTCATTGTGGACTAAGCACTCTACATGCATCATTCCCATTATAGATGTGGACACTAATGTTTACAGATGTTAAACTTGCCAAATGTCAACTAACTGGTAAATGGTGGAGCAGGAATTTGAACCAAGCAGATGCCGAAGTAGAGCAGATGTAGAGTAGAGTAGATGGCCTCTACTGCCATCCCAAAGCACTAGTCTAATGGCGATCCAGGGTGAACCAGGTTGGGGAAACAAGTCACCAAGAACTAAGCAGGAGAACAAAGGACCAAGTTGGTGGACCAAGTTGAGCACTGGCTTGGTAAGCCTTGGCCAGCCCCTGTCTCTTTCTGCCTCAGTCCTCTTGTTTCCAAAATAAGGCTAACAGTTCCTGCCCTACCAACGGTATGGTATTATTGTGGAGATCATATAGGATATCAAATATAAAAGTATTTTGAATGGTTATGAACAGCCTATATCAGTTATTACTCCTTTAGTTGTGTATATTTTTCAGCAAAAAGATCTTTTATCAGGGCATAAAACAGAAAATTCCAGGAGTAGGTCTGTCAACATGGGCAGCTGGATAAAAGGGCTGTTACAATGTCAGTGTAAGTTGGTTTCTCCCTGGCCAGCTTTCAGGCTCCATTTTCCTTCATACAAGCCCCTTTCTCAAAAGTGTCTCCCCTTGTGGTTATAAGTTGGCTATATCAGTCATAGACCTTGATGCCTCTGAGTCTCAAATGCCTCAGAAAGACAGTGGTAGCTTTTTAAATAGCTTAAACTGACATTCCCAGAGTTAAGTCTTGTTGCCTGTGATTGGCCTCAATTGGGTAACCTGTCTGGCCATAAACTAATCACTATTACGAGGAGATGCCCAATGCTCATTGGCTATGCTCAGGCCACATGCCACCATGGGAGCTGAGGGTGGAACCAACACCATCAGAAGCACTTGGAAAGGCAGCATGGGAGGTGTGGGTCTCCAAGTGGCTCACAGGAGAAGAAGGATGATCACACTGGTAATGAAGACTCAGTAGCATCCTTTCAGTGCTCAGCATACATAAAGTAACCTTATTAAAACACCATAGACCTAAGAAAGTAAAGTGTTCCACAACCTGGGTGGTTCATAACAGGCAAAACTGAGATGGAAATTTCTGAACACTGCATTTAGAAGGTAGAGACAGCTCCCCGCAGACTCAGACCATTTATTAAACCCGCAGACGGGAAATGCAATTCAGCAATGCGGGGACTCCCTCCTTCGCCAACCGCATTTAAGGCTTTATTTTTCAGCTCTTGTCATATTGGTCCACTTAGGGAAGGGTAACTATATAAAGTAATTACGAAGATAGTATTTAATTAGTTTGGGTTTCAAATCAAGGTATTTGCTGCAAACCTGGCCAGCAACGCTGATGGACATTAATGAATGAAACCCTGTGATTAAAACATCTGTCACTGTCAAGCAGGGTCGATTCAGGGTGGCGATTGGCTCATCACTGGGAATGTGATGATGGCCACAGAAAGCCAAATTAGCCAAACTTAATGTTCCCCTAATCATTAGGCGATTGAGCTGACAGTGATTGGTCTCAAACATGCACCAATGAGCAGTAATGAAGTTGCTACCAGATCAGTTCAGCATAGGTTTTTCAGGCTAATTAGTTAGACAAAAATGTTAATTTAATCAAAGAAACATGTATTCATTAAAGGTGTGCAAAAGAGCTGGAGGAGAAAATTGGCTCAGTCATTCAGGAGGTAAAATTATAGCTGCCAAGCAAGTCATCTCAGCTTTGCAAAATCGTTCCGCAATTTACTGTGTCTCTTAGCAAACAGTCTGGTTACGCTTAAGCACGTCACGTGGCCTTTTTTCTTCACATCTGATTTTTGTAAAGGAGAGATCATCCGCAGAGCAATGTAGAGTAAAAGAAAATGCTATCTCATTTTATCCCCAGAGGATTAATCAATTCCTCTAGAAATGTCCTTTTACTTTGATTCATGGACTGTCAGAATAGAAACAGCTCTTAGGAATTATCTAATTCATGCCATTCTCTTTACAAGAAGAAAAATGAGGCACAGAGAGGGTGTATCACTGGCTCAAGGCCACACAGCTTAGCACATTTTAATTTGTGCCTGTCACACAAGATTCCCTGTGTAGTCAATGGAGTATAACTTATGAATTAAATGTTGCAAAAGGTACTTCCCCTTTTGTCATTAGGCTGAGGACATCCTCAGACATTTTTTACAGAGAAACATTTATCTCAAAAGATTATGATCTAGCTGTACTTGTAATTGTGAGGAAAATGAAAAATCTCTCTGATAGACAAATGCAATTTACTTATTTCTTGGCATGGAATGATACATGTGAAAGTACTGGAAGTAACGCGGGTTATTTAGATATCAGCTCTTCCTACAGCAAGTACTAAAGTTATTTTCTGTGTGTACTCAAATATCTCTTTGGCAAGTGACGTGAAGATATAGGCGTTCCTCTGCAAGTTCTGTCCCCTGTTATTGGCATATGTCACCAGAGTCCAAGTATGCTAACATCCATGGGTTATTAACCACTTAATGAATTAATTTATCCCTTCATCCACCCATTAGTTAATTTATTTGTTAATCCTACAAATACTTCTGAAGAGTTTGAACTGAGAAACACTGTCCAGTTTAGGCCTCTGGAGAATTCTTGCTGGGTTGGGAGGGGGCCTCCGCTCCCAACATTTGCCTCTGCTATTTTCTGTCCAAAATGCCTTTCATCCTCATCTTGAGTTGGTGAAATTCTATTCATCTTTCAGTGCTTGTTTAAATATTTCTTCCTTTACGTAGCCATCCCTGGCTCCCACACCCAGTAGGGACCCTATCTGTGTGGCCACCCCAGCACCAGAAGCCTGCATTTATCATGGCAGCTGTCACTCAGATTTAAACTAGCCTGCTTGATTCCCTGCCTCTCCCTAGACTACAGTTTCTCAAAATGTGGTCCAGGCAACACTCACATGAAAATCACCTGGGTTTTTTGTAAAAAATTCAAATTCATTGGCTCTTCTCCAGACTTAATCAGAGGGGAAGAGGTATGAAGTAGATTTTAACAAATGTCTTCGATGATCCTTATATACCATAAGGTCTGAAAACACTCTCTTATCCTCTCAGCTCCCTAGAGAATGGCCAGGTACACAAAGTACTAAATATGTGTTTAAGGAGTGAATGAATGCATGAATAAATGAATTCTGATCATAAGAAATAAGTAATAACATTACGTAGCAAGAACATTCCTAAAGACTTTGACTTATAGCTTTGCTAGTATAGGATCCCATTTCTTATCTCTGATGCTGCAGAAACTTAGAATAAAATTTTGGAAGTTAAAAAGGTCCTTGGGGCCAGCCCCATGGCATCTCGGGTAAGTCCAGCATGCTCCGCTTTGGCAGCCCAGGTTCATGGGTTTGGATCCTGCACATGGACCTACACCACTTGTCAAGCCATGTTGTGGCAGTGACCCACATACAAAATAGAGGAAGATTGGCACAGAGGATAGCTCGGGACTAATCTTTCTCAAGCAAAAAAAGAGGAAGACTGACAATGGATGTTAGCTCAGAGTGAACCTTCCTCACTGAAAAAAAAGAAAAAAAGCTCCTTGAAGATCCTGTGATCACCACTGTCTCTGAGATGACCAGATGGAAAGAGACTTGCCTAAGGTCACAGAGCACATTAATGGCAGAGACTGAATCAGGAAGGACCCGTGCTTTCATGAGTTCATCACCTTTCCTGTTACATGGTGCTCTCGCTGCCATGGTTTACCCAGTGAAGGAGCAAACCTATTCTTGCTGCCCTGTCTCTCAAGGAAAGGTCCAAACTCTCTCCTGTTTTATAAAGAATTAGAAACTAGACCCAATTTTTGATAGTTCCCAGATAACTAAGGTCCACCTCTTCTAGAGACGACTCCTCTAAAGCTAAGCATCTCAGCTGCATTTAATTCATGGAGAGGTTCTTATCAAGATGTCAGGGCACCGGTGATTTCAAGCTGTAATGAACAATTAGGAAGCCCAGCCTCATGGAACTGGAGTACCTCACGGCTTGAAAGACCCTCTCTACCATTTAGACCATTGTGTCCCATCTTTTATTCATCCCCATTGTTATCACAATTTTTGCTATATTTAAATATCAAACATTTTCCTTTGAATGAACTTTAAAAAAAATACTGAATTCATCCTGAACAGTAATATTCATGGAATCTTGAGTTTGATGTGCCATTTTTTTCTAATATGGACTTCAAAATAATATTTTAAAAAGCATCCTTGTACCATGTAAGTCATCTTATATATAATAAATGGTACATGTTCATGCTCTGGGATACAACTTCCTTGTTATTTTGGTTGGATTCTATGATCTTTCTATTTCACCCCAAAGGGGAGTATTCACAAACTTTGAAAAGAAATGTTTTTATGGTGTAATTGAAATGAAAATATACTATCCTGGAGTCCTCTTAATTCATTGCAGTATTGTCTCTGGCAAGGCACATTGAAAAGTCTTCCATGTGAATATCATGTCCAGAGCTATCTGGTTATTTTTAAGAAATGACAGATGGCACAAAGGTTGCTAAGGTAGAAATTAAAGTTTCTTTGGTAAATTTTATAGCATATCAAGGCTGTTTCATTGCTGTGATTAAACAATGCAAACACTGTTGCACTGGAATCTAAATTTTACATCATTTTCAAAAGAAGAGAGTCCCGGTAACAGATGGAAATGAATCTTATTTATCTAGCAACAAACAAGAATTGCAATTTGACTGCTTGATGTATAAATCTGGACCAGAAAGGGAGATGGCAATTCAGGGAAAATAAAAAGGAGACAGCTAATGTCACTTTTTGGGAGGTGACTATATATATATATATATATATTTAACTTTTGGAAATGATAATCAGGTTCAAGGTTTGGAATCACTACTTTGGACCCATTACGAGGGGATGTTTGAATGAGCACTCCAAATCATTTCCAGCTGCACATTTCCTAGGTTGGAAGCAGAGAAGCTGTGAGAATCCTGGCAGCCTAAATAAAATTACATTTAGGGGGATGGAAGGCTTGTGCCTAAGTGTGCTACCTAGAGGATGCCTTGGAAAGGCTGGACTTGCAACCTCAAAATGGCACCGCACTCATTTGGGAGTTGATGAATCTCCACGAGGACTTTGAATTAGAGCATATTTGTCAAATTTAGGGACAGTAGGAAATAGAGCATTTTTGGAAAACCGAGCATTTTTGGAAAACCGTAAATGAGTTAATGTAGTGTTCAGGACAAGCTGTGAATTGGCCTCTCAAAGGAGGTTCGTAGTAATAACCTACTGTAAAAATTACCACTGCCTTTCTGGCAGTGTTCACCATATGCTCCTGCTCTGAGAGCTGGCATTTTCTGGCAGTCACTGTAGCTTAAGGACCTATTATTCTGTGAGGTGGACTTTGGCTTCGTTTTCTGTGTGCTTTCCGGTGGGCAATTTCCTGCAAGGGAGTCAGGCCCGTGGGAAGTTAAGTAAGGATGGAAAGATCTATTTCAAAAGATTGTTTTCATATGCCGCAGCAAGAAGACCATAGCTGAAGAGAGTTGTTTATATTTCCAAATGATAGAAAGGGAAGTTCTGCTCTTCTCCCCTGTCTCCCAGGAAGCTTTCTTTAGCTGCTCCGCTGCAGGCTGTGCTCTCTTGTTCATATAGCTCTGGAGTACCTATAATCTTTACTGCAGTATTTAACAATTGGTCATTTTCTACCATGTCTTTTCTCGTTTCTTTCCCATTCCTCACAGAGAACCTAACCAAGTGGAAAACTGTTTTCTCCGTTTTTAAAAGTCTTTTGTACCCTTTATAGCACTGAGTTTAATTATGACAGCCAGTTAGGCTAATAATAGCCACAGTAGTAATCATAGTAATAATAATGGTCGTAACAACTTATATATATCCAACACATTTTAGATGGCAGACACTGTTTAAGTTTTCCAGGAAGTGACTTCCTATTTAATCTTAAAACAAACCAAAGAGAGTTGCTTTTATTTCCTTCATATGAGAGGCATCGAAGACCAGAAGTTGCCCAAAGTCAGAAAGAATACTCAAGCCCAGGCAATCTGTCTCCACAGCCCCCTGCTCCTAACGACTGGCCTCTCCTTCCTCAGGTAGCGAAAATTAGAGAACAGTGGCTAACCTTTATAGAGCAGTCAGACTGCTCCAGGCACTGTTCCAAGTACCTTCAAGATATAATCCTGTTTAACACAGTAACCAGCCAGGTGGGCTCTTTCCAACTCCCTTTTCCGTAGGAGGAAAGCTAGGTTCAGAGAGGTTATTAGCTGCTCAATGTCATGCAGCTGGGGAACCCATTCTCTCAACTACTGTTAAGACGTTGTCTTCAGGACATACTTGATATTCACTGGGTGGTAACCAAATACTATTTACTGCAAGATTCCTCCTTGGGGAAACTTACCCATTTCTAAAGGGAAATGGATTGTCCTGTTTCTTTCTTTATCTAGTGTAGTGTTTCTCAATCCTTTTTTTTTTCATTATTCCTCCCCTGTGGAGCCTGGATAAGTCTTTTTCCATAATTGCCTCCTCACACCAGGAAATGTTAATACCACAAATATGCTATATATCTGTTTATGTACTATATGTATACTTTTGCTTTGTGCATGAATAGACGAAATTTTATCTACCAAGGACCAATTTATATCCTGTGTTGGGGTTGATACACAATACAGGCCAATGAGAATACATGAATGAGTCTTTCTAGGGCTCCATTTTTCAGCTGCTTGGCATGAACTCTTGAAAAGCAACACACAGTAAAATTTTGATTAAACTAAGAGCTCACCGTGCAGGATGCTCCACTTAATTAGCCAGAAATCCTTTATTCTTGCACCCATATTGAATACCTTGCCTGGTTGTATGAGATTGTTCTGAAAAAAATGGAAATGAGCACGATTCGCCCTCTGTGCTTTCCACTCAATCTTTTGAGGAGCAGTTGCTTTTTTTATTGAGATAAAATTCACATAATCTAAAATTAACCTAAAGTGAACATTTCAGTGGCATTTAGTATATTCAAAATGTTGTGCAACTGCCATCTCTATCTAATTCTAAAATATTCTCATCACTCGAAAAGGAAACCCTGTACCCGTTAAGCAGTCGCTCACCATTACCCCAGCCCTTGGCAACCACATCTGCATCTGTCTCTATGGATTTACCTCTTCTAAATGCTTCTTACAAGTGGAATCATACAATATGTTGCCTTTTGCGTCTGGTTTCTTTAACCTAGTATAATGTTGCATCTAGGTTGTAGCATGTATCAGTACTTCATTCATTTTTATGGCTGGATAATAGTCCTTCTTATGGCTAATGGCACATTTTGTTTATCCATTTATCAGTTGATGGATTTATGGGTTGTTTCCACTTTTTGTCTATTAGAAATAGTGCTGCTACGAATGATATGTTTACAAATTTTTGTGTGGGCATGTTTTCAGTTCTCTTGGGTGTAGAGTGGAATTGCTGGATCATATGATAACTCTAGGTTTAACATTTTGAGGAACTGCCAAACTCTTTTCCATAGTGAGTATACCATTTTGGATTTCTACCAGCAATGTAAAAGAGTTCCAATTTTTCCACATCCTCACCGACAGTCATTGTGCAGCTTTTTATTCTTGCCATCCTACCGGATGTGAAGAGATATCTCATTGTAGTTTTTATTTGCATTTCCCTAATGACTAATAACTTTACACAGCATCTCATGTACTTATTAGCCTATTGATATATCTTCTTTGGAGAAATGTCCATTCAAATCCTGCCCGCCTTTTCTAGAAAGATTGAGTTGTCTTTTTATCATTGTAAAATATATATTTTTATATATTCTGGATACCAGATCCTTATCAGACATACGATTGCAAAGTTTTTCTCCCATTCTGTGAGTTGTCTTTTCACTTTCTTGATAGTGTCCTTTGAAGCACAATAATTTTTAATTTTGGTGAAGTACACTTCATTGATTTTTGTTGTTGTTTCTTGTGTTTTTGGTATTACATCTAAGATGCATTGGCAGTTTAATGTGCTTTTTGAATGTATTAAACCCTTAACATAAAAGGATTAAAACTTTAATCTTATGACTTCAAATCCTGTAGTAGGATGGGTCAAGACTAGTTTTGGTGAGCATGGCCTTATGGCAACGTCTTTCAAGTTGACACATTATCAACCACCTGCTCTGGACATAGTAAAGCCTCTCTGAGCACATAGAAGATGAACCTCTAACAAATGTAGCCCACTGGTCATAGGTACAGCTTTGGAAGGAAATAGGCTTGAGTTTGAAGCCACTGCTTACTTGCTAGCTGTGTGTCCTTGAGCAAGTTAATGAACCTCTCTTAGCTTTCTTATTCTGTAAAGGGAAGATAATGATACTCTCCTTCATGATGACATTTTATAAATAGCTTACAGAATGTGGTACATAGTACATACTTGATAAATGTTGTTGTTAGCTATATTATTAATAATTATTACTTTATTCTTTACTAATCAGTACATATGGTACAAAACTAAAATGAATGATCATTTCCACATTCAGTGGTTCTGCATTATCTACGCAACAGTTCTCGTCTACTGTGACTAACTGAAAGATGATTGCACAGATAAACCTCCTGCATTTGCAATCAAAGTTTGCCATTGCCACGTGGCTCGCTTTGTCTCCCCGTGGGTTTTATAATGAGAGGGTTGTTGGTCACCTGTGTAAGTGCAGGGACAGTTTGCCTAGAAATGTGTGTGGCATCCAACCAAGGCAGTTTCCTTACCTCAGCTCCCTGCAATTTATGATTAGGGTGCCATGAGGCCTTGGAGGTTAATTTCATGCACTCCGTGAGGACTGCAAATGGGTAAATGGCTCACAGTCACGCAAGTTAGAAATGGCTGATTTAGATGGAAGGAATGACTTGTGACTCTGTGTACTGTCATAAGAGCACTTTCCTAACTGCGAAATGAACTCCTTACTCCTTATCCAAGGAAGGAGGTAGCAGGTTGTGTTTGAGAGTTGGAAGCTTCTAAATCAGGCAGTGCACTTTGGCCCCAAATAATGGTGTCCTTTCTTGGGTGGAGGAACAATTTAATAGGGTTCAGTAGAAGGAAACAATAGACTTAGCTCACAATGTGGTACTAGGGTGGCTTTTTGGAGCACAGAGAACGACTGAGTATAATTCTAAGAAATCATGTATTGTTTTTCTTTATTCTCCGAGCTAATGAAATATATTCAGATCAGCTGCATGTATTCTGCTGGTGCGACTGAGTTAAGAAGAACTCTAAAGATACTTTTAACCCCAGGATTCAGGCTAACAGAATAGAAAGCATTGAAATGGAATTGAGATATCCTGTTTTAAATCTAGCTCTACCATTCCCCACCTCTGGAGCTTTCAAATATCCCCTCATCTCTGGAAGTCTGTTTTCTTAAACACAGTGGGAAGATTGGAGTGAAAAAATTACTTTAGTGGTTTTCAAAATTATTCACTTTTTTAACAGCAATGCATACACACCACAGGATAAAATTCAAAGATACAAGAGTATGTTTCAGCCCACAGTGTACATGTAGGTTTGTTGTCTGCTCGTTTTTCTCTTTCGATGATGTATTATGAGTAGTTCCCTAAGTTTTCAAGTTGTCTTTGTACCTATTTATAGTCTTGCCTAATAAGCCCTCATTCCCTAGCTGTTAATCTAGGTAAAACCTCTTTGTCTTCTATTATAAATACTCTGAATTTTATTCATTATTGAAGTTAATTAACATAATTTGAGCACTTACCTTGTATCAGGTACCATGCAAGTTATTGGGGATATGATAGCGAATAAGAAAATGTCCCTGCCCTCATGAGGCTTATGTTCTAGTGGAGGAGACAAATAGTAAACAAGAAAACTAGCAAAATGACTTCAGAACATGGTTGGCATTTTTTTCCCCTTGTTTTATTTATTTATTTATTTTTTGAAGATTAGCCCTGAGCTAACATCTGCTCCCAAACCTCCTCTTTTTGCTGAAGAAGACTGGCCCTGAGCTAACATCCATGCCCATCTTCCTCTACTTTGTATGTGGGACACCTACCACAGCATGGCTTGTAGGTCTGCCCCTAGGATCCGAACCAGTGAACCCCAGGCTGCTGAAGCAAAATGTGCGAACTTCACCGCTGCACCACTGGGCTGGCCCCATGGCTGGCATTTTTGAAGGCAGTAGACAGCTGTGATGGAGCAAAAGGGGGAGTGGACCTGCTTTAGGGAGGATGTATATTTTCATGCATGTAACCTTCTTTCCACCTTCTTATGGACTATTTGCTTTTAATATATCCTCAAATTTGAGACTAAAGGATAGTAACAATTTCACCGAACCTTGGTAGAATGCATGGCTAAATTCTTGTTGGAAACAGTTTTTCCACCATGAGTCAACCACGGCAGTGCGTGGTTCTGCAGTGGTCCCATCCTGGGAATCATCAGATTGAGTCTCTGTTGCATTGTCTGGGACTGTGAGTGTTAGAAGATGGATTGGGCTGATACAAGGCTGAACTCATGGTTATCTCTTACAATTTGACTTGCAGGTTTGTGTTTTACTACGATCTGGGTCACCGCTAGTCAGATGTAAATAACACCATCATGACATGTAAAGGCTCCAGGACCAGGAAGGGGGAGACACTTGGGATCTATTCCAGTCTCTGGCACTAACTTGCTATGTGTCATTGAGAGAGTCACTAAACTTCTCTGGGATTCAGTTCCTCAGCTGTAAAAATTAGGGGATGACTTGGTGTGCAATGGCTTCTGGATTTCATCCCATGTGCCATCAGTAGTTTGGAACACTGGTTAGGGGCCCAGTGAGAGAGAATGCCACAGTTGATTATGTCTGCCATGGGCAAGGGAGAGGGGAAACTGTGGCCCTCTTGACTTGCATTCACTGACCCCAAATTAGATCATCTTTCTAGTTCCTCATCTAGCTACAAAAATCTTCTACCTTTATAAGTAAGAATCTCAGTTAATTGAGATTTTCTGCCTTCTAAAGATCAGCTTGAACAAAGCAGATACTGGCTGATTTTGTAATGTCCCACCAGGTTTGCCAAACTCTTTCTGCGTGAGTGTGTCTGCTTTTCTTTCCAGCTGTCAATTACTCAGCATCCAAGGAATGGCGGTAACTGTCAAGCTTTGTAGAGCCCCTCAAGAGCCTGGGAAACTGGCTCAGAAAACAACGATTCTATCCTTTGAGATAGACAGGCTGCCTCGGCTGCCATGCTTAGCTTAGAAGCTGGTTAGGCTTCCAGATGTGTTTTGACACAGGAGACAGTTTGCACTTTCAAAGCTGGGCCTCCGACAACGCCAGCTGAAGGAGCACAACTGCCTCCATGGGCTTAGAGGCTTGCTTCCTTCTGAGAGATGATTTAGTTGAAAAGGTTGACCATCCTGAGCATGAGAATCTCTCTGTACCTCCCCCTACTCCACCCCCCACCTCCAGACTTCCCTGCCACCCAAACAAATGCTTTTATTAGAGGAGGAAAATGGTCCTCCTCTTCAACTATCATGAATCGCTTTTCCTTTCTGTAGAGATTGTAGTTAATTTCATTATAGTATATAATGGATGAAGAACGTTCAGCAGGAAAATGTATCTATCAACTGTAATTACATCAACATTTTTAAGCTTAAAAAAGTGTTACAGAAAGAACTCATTTCACATCTATAACCGAGAATGCTCCATGTGTTTTTACAAGAGGATAATAAAGACATAAATGGGATAGATGGGGCTAAGTAGTTTTACAGATGGTGGTTGCATATTAAAGATTAAATTGCTGTCTATAAATAAAACCACTTTTACAGTAACTAGGTTACTGCTTTATCTTAATTTAGGTGTAATTGAGAGCATTAGCGTTCTTCATAATAGCCCAGTGAACGTTCCTGCAGCCTGTAAACAGGACTCCATGGAATGCTAACTGATGAATTTCCTTTGCCATTGAGAGGCCCTAACTTAAAAGGTTACCCTAGAAATTCTGCTGGTTTCCAGTCCTTATCTTTGACTTCTCCAATCCAGAGGATTTTAAAAAGATCTTGTGGGGCTCCATAAAGAGATGGCAAATACCTCAGTTTCCAGTGTATTATGTATATGAGTGTGTGTGTTTGATACAGACTGATGTATTTTCATCTCCAGTGTTTTTTTTTTTCTTTCGTGCTTTTACCAAAATTACCATTTTGGGGCCAAACTACAAATCCTTTGATCTTGATCTTCCATCTTCCTGGTAAAATGAGAACCATAAAATCAAAATGCTTACAAAATAGGAATTTATTTTGAAGTGTGTTTATTTGATTTGAGGATGAGAAAAAAATGTAAAATACAAAATATGATGACCTTTCCGATGGGAAGGGAGAAGTAAAAATATAATTTCCTACCTTTCTTTTTTCTTTTTATTTGAGGAAGATTAACCCGGAACTAACTAACTCCTGCCAATCCTCCTCTCTTTGCTGAGGGAGGCTGGCCCTGAGCTAACATCCATGTCCATCTTCCTCTACTTCATATGTGGGACGCCTACCACAGCATGGCGTACCAAGCAGTGCCATGTCCGCACCCGGGATCCAAACTGGCAAACCCTGGGCCACCAAGAAGCAGAATGTACGCACTTGACTGCTGTGCCACCGGGCCGGCCCCCTGACTTCCTACCTTGATTGTCTTGTCTGGAGGCTGTGACTGAGAATGAGACAACATAGCAGCTTGATTCTTAGTGTGGTCCTAGGAGACAGACTGCTGGGTTTAAACCCTCCTTCCACTGCCTGCTGCCTCTGTGACCTTGGACGAGTCCCCCTAATCTCTCTGTGCTTTGGTTTCCTTCTCTGCAAACTGACATCGTAATAGTATTGATCACATAACATTGCTGTAAGGATTAAATGGATTTATCCATGTAAAACTGTGGGAGCAGTCCTAACACAGTGATAACTCAATGTCATGTGCACGTGCACACGCACACATTATGGTTTTACCATCACATGCTCTTGAGATAGTTTTATTCATAAATTTCTTAACCAAAATTTTGGGGGGTATGTTTTATGTACTGCGTAATATGCTAGCTGGCAATCTCTAAGACTTCTAAAACAATATAAGTTCCAAAAAAGCAAGAGCCTTGTCATTCTAGTCCAGTACACTCAGTGCCTGGCACATGGTTGTTGGTAAAAAAGAGATTTCCTAAATGGATGAATTGGGCTAGCCAAGGTCCTCAGCTCTGCCCCGAGAGACCCAGGAAACACAAACACAGAAGATGTTGCCCCCAAAGCAATGTGGTCTCAGTGTTGTCAAAGGAAGGCAGAATATGTGCTGGGCAGCAAAAATCACTGTCCTCTACAAACACAGGAAAAGTCAGGGATGTTTGGGAGAAGGTGTCATAAGACAAAGGCAGTTGCAGTGGGTAGGAGGGTAAGAGAAACTTGCTATAGGAGTGAAAACTTTGATCGACCTTAAGGTATGGGGTGGGATTTGACGGCTGATGAGAACTGGAATGGCACTATTATTGATGAAAGAGAAGGAAAAGGCCAGACATTTGGCCAGCCTCAGGATTGCAGAGGAAAACAAATCTTATTCAAAAGTCCCTTTTATTTTCTGGTTTTGCAGTGTATTTTGCGATTTCACCCAACAGGTTTACTTTCCTAATTAAATTTATCCTAGGCAGCCATTCAGAAACACAGTCTGCAGTAGAAAGGGACAGATGGCTGGAGTTCCACCTCCCTTCCCTGGTGGAAAGAGCTGGGTCCAGGAAAAGGCTGGCTGGGTAGGAATAATCGTTGTGCAAATTAACCCGGGTAAAATATCTGGAATGGAATGATTTTATGAGAATGAGGTAATGTGGGACAGAATATGAAACCCAGACCCCACCCACTAGAGCCCAGCTATAGCATCATGGAACTTTAGAGTTAGAAGAGATCTAGAAGACCTCCACTCCAAGGCCTTGATTTGGCAGGATAATGGGGAAACTGAGGCCTAATTAAATTAAGCAAATAACTTAGGGTCATGCATTAAATAGTGGCAGAGCCAAAGCTTTAGCCTGGGTCCCCACAAGCAATGGCAGAGACCATATGTACTGTGGCCAGAATAATGCTCAGAGTAAAAGAGGGTATTGAACAGACATACACTGGACTCTAGGGATGGAATAAAGTGACTTTTTAAGAAGTCCACAGAGAATTTCACGGCGTTTTATTGAGAGTCCTATAGAATTACAGAGAAAAATATTTCAGTGAGGTTAACTTACACTCCTTCTACTCACCATCAAATCTTTCCTTAAAACATAAGATGGGGACATATGATTTGGGGCATGTTGTGCCGATATAGATAGAACCATCTAAAATTACTGGTGTTTGACCATTTTGGGCATACTGAATGGAAATTTCTGTAACGTTCACTCTAACACAATATAACATACGAATAAGTGCTTATTTAATATTCTAAGAACACAGCAGTGTGACCAGGAATAATTTATACTTCCTGAATCCCCCAACCAAATTTTCTAGTCCTGCTATGGTCATGTTGCCTTAAGCAAAATTCGTCTTTTTCCTGTAATCTTGTCATGCCTCATAGAATATAAATACCCTATAATAATATTAAAAAAATTTTTAAGTAATAATCAATACCTGTTACTGAGTACTTACTATATGTTAGGTACCATGTTAAATGCTTTATCTACGTTATTGTATTTGATATGCATTACTGCTCTATGAGGTGTAGATATTGGGTTTTTTTTAAGGCTTTATTGTTTTCAGAGCCAATTAAGGTCCACAGCAAAATTGAGGGGAAAATACAGAGATATCCCATATATTCTGTGCCCCCACACGTGCATGGGCTCCTCCACTATCAACATCCTCCACTAGAGTGGTACATTTGTTACAGTTGATGAACCTACATTAACATATTATAATCACTCGAAGTCAATAGTTTATATTATGGTTCATTGTTGGTGTTGTACATTCTTTTGGTTTGGAGAAATGTGTAATGACACGTTTCCATCATTATGGTATCACTGCCCTAAAAATCCTCTGCTCCTCCTATTCATCCCTCCGCTCTTCCCACCCCGACCCCTGGCAACTACTTATTTTTTCTTTTTTTGTCTTCATAGTTTTGCCTTTTCCAGCATGTCATGTAGTTGTAATCATATAGTAGGTAGCCTTTTCAGGTTGACTTCTTTCACTTAGTAATATACATGTAAGTTTCCTCCATGTCTTTTCATGGCTTGATAGCTCATTTCTTTTTAGCGCTGAATTATATTCCATTGTCTGAATGTCCCACAGTTTATTTATCCATTCATCTGCTAAGGGACACCTTGGTTGCTTCCAAGTTTTGGCAATTATGAATAAAGCTGCTATAAATATCTATGTGCAGGTTTTTGTGTGGACATAAGTTTGCAACTCCTTTGGGGAAATACCATGAAGCACCGTTGCTAGATCATATGGTAAGAGTATGTTTAATTTTGTAAGAAACCGCCCAACTGTGTTCCAAAGTATCTGTACCATTTGTATTCCTCCCAGCAATGAATGAGAATTCCTGTTGCTCCACGTTCTTGCCATCTTTTGGGGTTCATCAGTGTTTTCGATTATGGCCATTCTAATACATGTGTAGTGGTATCTCATTGCTTTTTTCATTTTCATTTTCCTGATCCCATATGATGTGGAACACCTTTTCATAGGCTTATCTGCCATCTGTATATCTTATTTGGTGTCTGGTAAGGTCTTTGGCCCCCTTTTTAAATCAGACACTGTTTTTAATCTCTGTTTTATGGGACAGGAAAATGTTGGTCAATAAGATTAAGCAATTTTGCTCAAGACCAAACCAGTTTTCAAATCCAGGAGGTAAAATTTAATCTCAGGTCTGTCTGAATCCAAGTCCGTACTTTTGATGTCCACTCTATTCTCTCTTTGTGAAATCCCATTCTACAGCACCCTCAACACTAGTCATCGTTTCTCTGTTTGCAGTGCCCCAGTGACTGGGACTCAGAACTTCCTGCAGCACAACTACCACTGAATGGTTCCAACTGCTCAAAAGTTTGTCCTAATTTCACACCCCCAAATTCCTGCCATTCACTCGCCAGCTCTGTACGTTGACTAAGCCCTGTGCAGTACTTGTTGCATAAGACATCAATTCCAGTTCAACCACCTGCCTGAGTTTGCACAAAGTAAAATGAGATCATGTTAATTAGAACACTCTCTTGGGGATGAATTTTATTGATTTCTCAATCAGAGCATGATGATGGAAAGCAGTTTTTTAATTTCTCTATTAGTGTGGTCTAAGGTACGGCACTGAAGGGCAGCAAGCTCTCCGGGGGACGCGTTTGGCAATCCCATCTTTCACAGAGTACAGCAGCATAAGCTGGAAAGACATTCTTCAAATAACCTCACGTTGCCTGGAAATTAGTTGCAAGACATTTCTGCATATACACAAGCTTATAGTCTTGGTAGTTGCCCACTCTAAGGAGAGGTAACTGCCCAAGGGTAATGTATCTCGGCAGGAACAACCTCATTCACTAGAATGCTGAAAACAGGCAAGAAGGTTCCAAGTCCTTACTTTGCTTTTCTGTAAAGACCTTATCAAAACACTCAAAACATTTGTTCTGTCCCTTATTTATGACTGAGTCCTCATTTCCTAATAGTGTGTCCTTCAAAAGATTAGTTCAATAGGATTGAGTAGGTTTTACTCTAAAAACAGTTCTGTGATCAGAGAAGTTCTTTAAACACAGTGAAGCAGGTTTCTTTACTTCTCAATTTCTAACTTATCTTCACTTGTCAGATTGTTGGATCACATTTGTTTCACACTAGATGATAAGACCAGAGCAGAACTAAGTCAATTTCCTCACCACTGAATCTCCAGTAACTAGTACAACACCTGACACCTTCAATATATGTTTGTGAACTGAATAAGTGAATGAATGAATGAATGAATGAAAAAAGGAATGAAGTAAAGGGAATTAGGCAAGTAAGGATAAGGAGGTGGCCTGGGAATCCACCAGGAGGAGGGAAGTAGGAAGATGAAGAGAATAAACGAAACGTTACTAACTTCAGAATTTCTCCAAAGCTGGGCCTGCTGTAAACTCCGTGTATACAAGGCTGGGCTTGTTTAAGTTCCTTAAGATGGATGGTTCTATTTATTTTCAAGTTCTGAAAGCCTGAGGCTGTGTGTTCTCCAGATGGGAGGGAGGATGAGAGCATGTGGATGCAAACTCATTGTGAGCGCCCTCTTTTCACTACCCTTCACACCCTGGCAGCTGGTCGGATGAGCCCCATAAACTGTTGCTACTATATTTCAGTATTGTTCTGTCTTATTGCTCTCAGAAAACTTTGGTGGCCTGCAATGGTTGGCTCATTTTTTCCTAGAGATTGGATTTGCCACATTTGCTGGCAGCTTGGCTGCTGTGATTGCCCAAATCAGTCCATTTTTCATGTCCACACTGTCCATGGGAACCCAGGTGCAGAGCAAGAAAAAGTGGACGGGTGTTTAAAGACCGCAGGGGCTCCTGCGCACTGTACTACACAGGCTAGATGGGAAGCCTTGATGAGAATGAAGCTGCTGAAGGCAGGACATTTGATTCAGAAAGAGAGTTCTTAAACCTGTATTAGAAAATCACCCAAAACACATCTTTCCTGGAAATATAGCTAAATCATTAGATAACAAGGTTAGTACACAGCAAACTGAGACACTCACCAAAAAAATCACTTGAATTAACCGTGAATCCTCTTTGGAAGGAATCTTTGTGTTCCAGATTAAGTGATTAGGAAAGCCAGTACTCTAGTTGTTTTCTATTATTATTTGAGCCAATAGGGTGAAGCTCATTGCTCACAAAGCACTGGTATTTGTTTTCTAATCAGATAATTCAAATATCGTGTAGAATTTCAATTACCTTTGAAATGAAAACTAATTAAAAGGAGTGAAGCTAAAACTTAAAAAAATGGTAGAAACAAATTAATGCTATCCTTCTATCTTTTTAGGATTTAGAAGGAACTCTCTTTTTATATTATTAAGATAATACATATTGTAGAAAATTTTGAAAAACAGGTAAGCAAAAAATAAAAATTTACTCAGAATCTCATCATTCCTGAAATTAGCCTTTTATTTTCTATCTTGCCAAAGATAGATAGATTGGTATAATCTACTTTCTTGCTTTTTCCCTTCTTCCTTCCTTTCTTTTTCATTTTTTCTTTTTTTTTTTTTTTTAGTATGATCATTCTCTTTTCCAACAGCTTTTTTCAGCTGAGAATTAATGTGTTCGATTCGTAGATCAGTTTCACACCATAGATGTTTTGGGTCCAGACTCAGTGAGGCATCTGACAAAGCCTCTTATTACATACTTGTGGACAAGATGGAGAAATATGGTCTGGATGGCAGGACAATTAGGTGAGTTCACAGCTGGCTGAACAGTTGTACCCAAAGGGCCTTGATTAATGCATGGATGTCAACCAGCAGGGAAGTCCCAGTGGTGTTTGTACAAGTACATTAGCAGATACTATATTCAGACACTACCCAGGAATACGCCTTGTTAAGGAATTTTTTAAGAAGTGTTGATCTGTCCATTACACGCACCAAAATCCTAACAGCAGTTTTCAATCAAAGTCCATTAGCCATTGGTGAAGGAGTCATCCAAGAACTGAGTCATACAAATGGAGCTCGTGGGCTTGAAATTGCTGTGGATGCAATCACTGCCACATTGCTGTGGATGTTGCTATGATTTGGTACAAAACCTGGAGGAGTTTTTATAACCAAGGATTTTATCAAGAAGACAAAAGGACTGAAAAATTAGCTGAATCCTTACTGAGTGAACTACAGAGTTTACTAAATAGTTAACCTGACAGTGAACTAGAACACCAAATGACAACATGGCACATGGTGATTATTTATACTCCATTTTATCTGCACAGAGAAATCGTTGACACTGTCAGCTAGGTTTGGCTAACAGGAATGTCTCTACCTAGTTACTTGGTGGATGATAAAATAGTTGACCTTTACTGAGCTTTAATCTGTACCAGCCACTGCTAAACACTTTATATGACTTATCTCATTTATTCTCCCTACAACCCTGTGGTACAAGTATTCTGGATTTAGACATGAGAGAGCTAAGGCAGAGAGAGCCTACTTACCTTGTTAGAGGTCACACAGATGGTATGGAGTATTGCAAGGCTTTGAATCCAGGCAGTGTGACTCCAGAGCCAGTGCTGGTCACTACATATAGTTACAGTACCTTCCCTTTACCTCCTGACTCTGCCTTACCCACAGTTTTTCACCTGTGTCTCCACTGCTGGAGTCTAGTCTCATGCTCATCTGGGTTAAATGTCTGCTTCTTTGTGTCACAGCTTTTCATCCTCATTGTAGAAGGCTCATGGTCCCTGCAGTTCTTCAGAAGTCATGCTCTGGGGACAGCCTCTCATCAAGTTTTTCTAAAGAGTTTTGTTCTTACCCAAGGCTTGCTCTTTGCATAAAGCAAGCTGCAGTTCCCTGCATTTCTCTCTCTGACCACGTTCTCCACTCACCTTCTACCTGTTTCTCAGATTGTGCTCTATTAGTTAATGGGCTTTTCAGTCTGCTAGCTTTTTGGCAGGATGAAACAAAGTTCCTTCTTTGGGTTGCACATGGAAAAAAGCTCCCTAATTCTGCAGAAACCAAATGTTCTAGGGTACTTCTTCCAAGACCCTGATAATAGCTTCTTTCTGTAGCCACCAGGATTTTTAGAAAACATGCGAAATCAACAAAAGCCAACAGGGCCCTTGGCTTTTCATCTTCAACACTTATTTTAAATCATATAAGAAGAGTTAGAAATTATTCTAAGTTTCCAGGTGCTGCAAAGCTAAGATACTGCACTGAATGACATAATCAGGATTCAAATGCACTCTGACTTGTTGAAATGATGGTTCCTATCAACAAGGTGAAAGGTAATGTAGAGAATGTGAAATCTTATATTTGTGCTATGTCTGAAATAGTCATATATGTATGGGATAAAAGAGACTAATTAACAGCAATTTATGTGGAAAAGATTGAAGATAGACTGACTTAACCGTAAGTTGCTATGAACCAACTCAATCCTAAGCTACATTAAGTGAATAGTTTTATTTAATGATTATGAACATTCATCCTTTTATTTATACTATTAAGTAGTAGTTGGAGCTTTCGATTCAATTTTCAATATTGCATTCTAAAAGTATCACTGCCAAATTGAAGTGTGTCCTGGAGACGGCAAAGAGAATTAACATGATTTTAGAAACTCTGGTATAGGAAGGAAGACTGAAGAAACTAAAACTTTTTATCTTGAAGGGAAAACAAAAAATCAGAGAAGAAATAAGATAGCCTAACATTGGAAGCACTGTCACATAGAATAGGAAGCGGGGCCATCCACAGATTCCTCTACCGTAGAACATATGGCCATATTTCCCCTTCATGTAGAGAACATGATGAGAACCACATAACTGGCAGTGTCCAATTGTAGAACTAGCTGTTTTGTAAAGTAGTGAGCATCCCATCATCAAAAGTGTTCAATTAGAGACTGGAAAATTGCATATCACGGATGCTATAGAAAGAGGTGTTGTATTTGAACATGGATATTCCCAGTAGCTTCAGCCACAGAAGCTGACACCTGGAAACAACCCAAATGCCCATCAATAGGTGGGTGGATAAACCAGTAGTTGTCAACCAGCGGTGGTTTTGCTCTCCAGGGGGCCATGTGGGAATATCTAGAGACATTTTTGTTTGTGAAAATGGAGATAAGGAGGGCAATTAGCATCCATTGGTTTGAGACTGAGGATGCTTCTAAACATCCTGTGATACAGAGGACAACAAGAATTATCTGGCCCAAATGGCAGTAGTGGCAAGGGTAAGAAACCCTGGGATAACCAAGCTGTGGTACATCAACAGAGGCATGGCTCGGCAATAAAGAGTAACGAACTGCTGACCCACGCAACAACATGAACAGCTCTCAAAATTAATAACACTGCGTGAAAGAAGACAGGCACAAAGGACATCAGTGGTTGCCTGAGGTCGTGGATGATTGGAGGGAATGGATTGTAAAAGGTCATGGGGATAGAGTTGTTGTGTATCTTGATTGTGGTGGTGCTTTCACAAGTGTATATAGTTGTCAAAACTTATTGCATTGAATATTTTTTAAAAAGATGCGCTTGATTGTAAGTCATACCTCAATAAAATTATTTGCTTTTAAAAGGCCGTATTACATCGGGAGGGACTCCTCTCAAGATCTTCTATTTTGCTTCTCAACTCCAAGATGCTATTATTTTATTCTTTAGGTCCATTGTGTTGCCAATCTAGTGGATACACAAGAAGTCTGTATAAAAGCTTGTTGTATCAGTATGGGGCCAGTCATGAGATAGAGACCACCATATAGGAAGTTAAAGAGGGGAAATTTAATGTAAAGAGTTAGTAAATTCTGATGAAAGAGTAACTACAAGACAGGAAGAAGCTCTATATGAGCCCCTAGGGCTGAGGAAGAGCACCCAAGGACGGCCAAGCTTGGAGGGAGACCCTCTCCCAAAGGTTAGGGTTCACACTTTGTTGGATAAGGTATAGGTTAGCCCACTGGATGGCAGAGGCGTTTGCTAGTTGGTCTGGATCTGAGCTGGTCTGCAGTCATTGGTCAAGCAGCAGGCAACCTTCTGGAGTGTAGGCAGGATACAGTCTATCGGCAGCTTGTGGTGTGACTGTGCAGAAGGAGGAGGTCTCAAGGTACAGGTGAGCCATGCATGGACCTGCAGAAGGAGTGATGGCACCGTGGTAGAAGTGGGGACCTTCCTGGTTGCAAGAAAGCTGACTGCGGGCCTACAGAGAGAATCAGGGCTCTGTGATGGTGGGAGACCTGGAGCAAATGGTGTCCCTGTCAAGAGAGCTGCTGATAGGTTCTATTGTCAGGCCAGGCAGAGGCTGCCATGTGGCTGAGGGACCAGGTTCTCTGGGCTTGTGGCAGGGTCAGAACTCCACTGAAAGTCCTCACACCACAGTGCTGATCCACCAGACAGCTGGCAAAAAAAGCAGGAGAACTTCCTCCTGCAGTGTCCCTCCAGGAGAAAACTCAAAATCATCTTCACTGTAAAGAAGGGATGCTTAAAGATATTCTGGCCATTATCAAAAACCATGCATTGAAGGATGAATTTGGAGTTGAGGGACAATTAATTGATACTTGGCACACTTATTGTTAAGGCTTGAATTGTGCCCCCCCAAAAGATAGGTTGATGTCCTAACCCCTAGTACCTGTGATTGGAACCTGATTTGGAAACAGGGCATTTGAGGGTATTCAGATGATGTCATTAGAGTAAACCCTAATCCAATATGACTGGTGTCCTTATAAGAAGAGAAAAATGCTATCTGAAGACAGAGACACACAGCGAGAATACCATGTGACAACAGAGGCAGAGACTGGACTGATGTGACTACAGACCAAGGAATGCCAAGGCTTGAGACCCTCTACCCAAAGCATGGACGCATTCTACTCAGAGTTTCAGAGGGAGTGTGGCCCTGCGGACACTTTGGTTTTGGATTCTAGTCTCCAGAACTGTGAAAGTAAATTTCTATTGTCTTGAGCCAATGAGTTCGTATTACTTTGCTGTGGCAGCTCTAAGAAACTAATACATATTTTGGTACCAGGAACAAATATCTAAAAATGTGGAAGTGGCTTTGGAATTAGGTAAAGAGTAGAGATGGTGGAAGAGTTTAGAGGCACTTGATAGAAAAAGCGTAGATTGCCTTGAAGAGATTGTTCGTAGAAATATGGACATTAAAGGTGATTCTGGTGAGGGCTCAGAAAGAAGAGAGGCGAACTGTAGAGAAAGCTTCTGTTATCTTAGAGAATATCCACGTTGTCATAGACAGAATGCTGCTAGAAATACAAACGTTAAAGGTGCTTCTGGTGAGGTCTCTGAAGTGAGGGACATGCTACTGGACACTGGAGGAAAGAGGATCCTTGTTACAAAGTGGCAGAAAACTTGCCTGAATTATGTTCTGTTGTTGGGAGGAAAGTAGAATTTAAAAGCGATGAACTTGGATACTTGTGTGAAGAGGTTTCCATGCAAAGTGTGGAGGGTGCATCATGGTTCCTCTTCGCAACTTATGGTAAAACACAAAAGGAAATAAGTTGAGGAATGAATTATTAATCAAAGAAGAACTCCTAGGGTTACTGGAAGCTGGAAGAGGCAGGGAAGGGCTCTGCCTCGAGGATTCAGAGGGAGCATGGTCCTGCTAACATCTTGATTTTGGACTTCCAGCCTCCACAACTGTGAGACGCTACTTTTCTGTTGCTTTAAGCTCCCGGTTGGTACTTTGTTACGGCAGCTCTAGGAAATGAATAGGCTTGGCAAGTTTCATTGGTTAGTTCAAGTTTTGAATTAAAACACATTGGGTAATTACATTTGCTTTGTTGGTTAGAATATAGACAAATTGTATTTATATATTGTAACAGAAAATTATGTTAACCCCAAAGAAATTTGCCTTCAGTGAACATGTCTTGACTGGCGCCTCTGCCTGAGTAAATACTTTCAGTTTCTGGTGTTAGCCTTGTTCAGTTTTCTGCATTTTACTAGAACACAGACCGAAAGCACATTTGTTATGCTAACTTTTTTATTTGTTTTCCATGTGTGAAAAATCTGTGTTTATGATACTCCATTCAAAAGCTGTATTTATGTGAAATAGTAAAGATTTCAGTACAGACACTTTATTTTTCTTTTATAATACAAATAGTTCTGAAAATAGCCTTTTCCATTTTTTTTAACCTACTTAGTTTCTTCAGGTTAGTCACTATTGCTGTCCCTTTGGTCCACTGAAGTAATTTCTGGCACGTATAAAAGGCTGACATGACTCTGTGTGTGTGTGTGTGTGTGTGTGTGTGTGTGTGTGTGTGTGTGTGTGTGTGTCAGAGAGAGAGAGAGAGAGACAGAGAGAGGGGAAGATTGAGCCTGAGCTAATACCTGTGCCAGTCTTCCTCTATTTTTGGTATGTGGGACACCTCCACAGCCTGGCTTGATGAGTGGTGTGTAGGTCTGCACCTGGGATCTGATCCCATGAACCTTGGGCCACCAAAGTGGACCATGAAAACTTAACCACTATTCCATCACACTGGCCCCCGGACTTGACATTTACTGATAAAATATGCAGTAGTCATTCACAGGAATTTTAATTTCCTTTACAACTTTAAAAAAGTTAAATAAACAACAACCTATTTCAATAAAAGGCATGGAACAGTAAATATTTGACACATTCATCCAAAAAATGCATCAAATATCACATCCCTGGATGGGGGCTTTGGGTATTTTGGGATATTCACTAAGGCACCATATGTATACCATTGTTTTGGCTCACACTAAGGAAAACACAGAAGCAAAATAAGATTCTTTCTGTTTTTACGCCACTATCGTGTCTACTTTTGCCTCAAAGTCCCCTGCCTGGTGGTGTCTGAGCCTGGGAGAGGCAGGGTAACCTCAGAAGATTCAAAAGCAGACTCTTTTCCCTATGACACTCTTAGGTAGCCATAGGGAAGTGTAAGTGTCCCTCATGCCCTGCTTCATGGTTCATTGGGAGACTCGCATTGCCCACTTGGAAGATGGGAGTGGGGAGGCCATGGGACCCCGCTAACCTTCTTCTCATTTGGGGTAAGTTCCTGCAAGTGATGGAGTTAGACCTGGAGTCCAAGCCAGGCTTTTCTCCAACCTAGCTGTGTAACTTTTTGCACCTTGATTAAGATCTCTAATCTTCAGATTTTTATTTGTAAAATGTAAAAAAGAAAAAGAAAATTCTTGCAGATGTTGTATAAATTAAATGAGATGATTTATATAAAGGATAAACACAGTTATCTTGTAAGAGCTCAGTCCTCATCTTCACTATCATCATCACCATCATCACCATCATCACCATCATCACCATCACCACCATCACCTGTAAAATGTGCCAATGGTGATTTACCTTCAAGGGTATTGTGAGTGTCACACAGGAAGGTTTTGGTAAAATGTTTAACCCTGTGACTGGCACATAGTAGGTTTTCAATAAATTTTAATTCTTTTCTTTCTCTTAAAACTTGAAACCATTTAGGAAGATGCCCATTTTAGCAGGAGGTTATTGGAGGCTAAAGATAGTGTGTGTGTGTTTTTTTTAATAAGGCATTTAACCTGAATATGGAGAGTAAAATAAGTTCTTTGAAAAAAATGTTGAGATTATCTTATTTTTCATTTAAAAGATAGCATATAAGAGTGGAAAAATTCTTGATTAAATGTCAAATAAAAGAAAAAAAATCAATGCTGTCCAAGCACCCTGTATGAAACACTCTTTTAGCCCTTTTTGGCTACCTCCTGTCTTCCCGTTCCTCTTTCCTCCCATCTGCCATTTTATAAATATATCATCGTGTGCACATTATAGGACTCACACTGTTCTGAATGCTTGGACTTGTAGACATAAGCTCAACAGGTTCCTGGCATTCAAGTGTCATATTGTCTAGAAGAAAGGTTATAGTCTAAGTAGAGAGTTTATAGTCGATTTTACCGTCCCAGTCATTCTAATTCCTAAAATAATGCTTCTCAAACTTTGATGTGCATGAGAATCACTTGGAGGACTTGTTTAAAAATACAGTTTTTTAATTTAAGAAACACTGGACTAAGGGAGAATCAAGAGATGTGGCAGCTATTTCCCATTTTCCTGTCTGTCCCTGAAGGAATTTTTCTGCTTCTCTGGGCCTCAGAAACTCTCTAGTTCATGGCCACATTTTATATAGGAAGAAACTGGGAGCCTTTGGTATATCTAGAAAGATCCTCTATTTTCCACATCTTTTTCCAGCAGTGTCTGTGTTCTAAAGAACTGTTATAAATGTTTATTAGCACTTTGGTAAGTATCTGGTTATTTAAAGAAGTAGATAAAATGGATTTAATGCACCACCCCTCTATTGAAAATTAGAAAAGGCCATTTAACATCTTGACAATTTATTTTAAGTGAGGCAATTTCTAAGGATTAACTATACCAATTTGGAAAGGCCTAGGTTCCATTAGGTAGCATACATTTACCTACTTCTGTTTCCCTCTGCAAGTTAGCTAGGATTTCCTTTCTGTGTTCCCTTGAGGCTTGAATTCAAGCAAGAGATAAGTATCTGTTGGCCTGAAAACGTCCCTGCTCACTTACAAGGAAACCTTTTTATAGAGACACCCCCCCACCCAACCCAGACTACTGGAATGTGTTTCTTTATTGCATATGGCACCATTATAATGAAACAAAAGGCACCACTAATGGATTGATACCATCAGTAAAGCCTCTTGTTTGACTGAGGTCTTTCCTTTCAAATCTGAGCTGAAGGTCAATTAGAACAATGATGGAAGGCATTTAATTTCCTGTTTATAAATACAGGCTAGGAAATGCAGTATTGATTGCTACACTTCAAGGAGGAGGACAACTCCTTTCAACTGCAGGCAGTCCAGGATGATGTAATTTATAAGGCCAGAGAGTACAGTGTTGCCGCATATGTCAAGTGAACAATGATTTATTGGACCAAGACCGCATTAGGTCTATGAGTCTGAAACACATGAAATATAGTCCCTACCTTTTAAGAGCTTAAAACATTTAGGCATCAAATCAAGACCTAGAAATATTAAAACATTTAGAAGTCATAATTAAATTTAGAAGTCATAATTAAAACATTTAGAAGTCGTAATTGTGGGTAGGCTAAATGCATTTGGAGTTCAAAGAACGGAAAGAATCATTGGATCATAGATATTGCAATAGAATTCATAGAAGAAATGGAATTTGACCAGGACTTTGAAGAATGGGAAAGGGGAAGGGTCTAGTGTCAATAATGCATGCCACAGACAGAGAGACCAGAAGGAGGGGACATGGGAAGTCTTAACAGGGTTTGTGGTGACAATGTTGTTGAACTAGTGAATGAATGAATGAGTGAATGAATGATAGCTATTCTGGGTATCACCAATGCCTATAAACCCATTCATTCCATAACCTGAAAGATGGGGTTGAACACAGGGACACTACAACCACAGATTCCCGAATTATAAGGTTTGTCATAATAACATTTCCTGCAGTATGCTCTATACAATAATAAAAGATGGTTCATGAAAGGCAGTTCCGTAGTAAAATAAGTTTTCAGAACACTGGGATTAAGTTAAACAGATTATACTTTTATTGCAGGCTTCTCAGAACCTTGAACAGACTATTATGCCTTGTCCTTCTCTAAGAAGTTAACAGAGTATATAGCATTTCCCAAAATGATTTGGCCAAGAAAGAAAGGAATTAATTAAATACATTTGTGTATTCTCACACGTATATGCCAATAA
Source organism: Equus quagga (assembly GCF_021613505.1). NCBI lineage: Eukaryota > Metazoa > Chordata > Mammalia > Perissodactyla > Equidae > Equus > Equus quagga. Next base: position 64,747,138 of record NC_060273.1, on the reverse strand, counting down.
ATAGATAGGTATAGAGATACAGATTTTATTTTTCCAGAGCATCTCATAGGGAAAGTGTTTTCAGGGAGTACTTTGGGAAGTGCTCACAAAAACCAGATTTCTCTTTCTAGGCTTTTACTAAATCTCCTAGTACCTTTCAATGTGAGCTTTCATCTATGTCCAGATGTTCCATTTCTCATGACAGTTCTTTCCCTTCATAATGTCAATTCTAAGAAGCCTATGAAAATGGCAGAATATGTAGCATAAGAAGCATTCTCAAAAACATATTGTTTTTTAATGGTAAACAATTTACATATAATTTGGCAGTTCAATGTGTCTGATCTTTCTTGCCTAATTAACCCAATAAATGTCAAATAAACACTTTTCTCATAGGATTTTCTGTAACAGGGTAACATTAGCAGAAATTGTGGAAGAAAGAAAATGAGGAGAAGTTTCTATTGCTATTAAATAAGAGTAAACTTTAATATGACAAACAGTTGGCAAAATAAAACAATTTTGATTTTTGACTAAAGACAGCTATACTGAAATTCAATTTTCTTAGGAGAAAAAGCCTCCATGCAACAAATTACTTTTTATATATGAGATATTGTTAGGAAATTCATTTTTGCCATGAGTTTTCACTCTATTTTTCTTGGTCCTTTGCCCTCTCACTTCCCAGGAAAGACAGGGACTCTACTCTGGAGTTAATTTTCACAGTCTCATTTCAAATAATTAAATCTCAAGTCAGCTTTATTGTAGTATACTCAAGGAGCAATAAGCCTTTGGGTTCCACTTAAGAAGGAGAGAGTCATAGAGTGGGAATCCTACACTTACCCATTTGACTTTCGTCTCCTGAAAATATCCTTAGTGATTGACCAGGTACACTTATTTCCTTCCTTCCTGGATAAATCAATTTTGCATTGTCCTTAGAGCCCTTTATTAAATCAAGAAAGTTTGCACCCTACTCATACCTTGAGATCTTGAGCTTCCCACGTATATAGTTCTTACAAGTATTACAGATTAAGGCATGGGTAGAACTGGGGATGAAGGAAGATATATGTGAAAAGCTGCATATAGTAGAATAGCAACATACGTGAATTTTATACAGCCAAGTTCAATTACACAATGCCGACATAGTGGGAGAGAGACGGGGTCAGGGAGGAGGCGAGAAGAGGGAAATGATCAAACATTCTGTGTTTCTCCCCCTATTCAAATGAGACCTTGGGCTTGTAGTCCCATGGACCAGAAATCCACAGCTAAAATGCAAATAAAAATAAAAGAAGCTAATTTTGAACTTCTAGGTTTCTAAGAGTCCAGTTCCTGGCTTCAAGGGCAATATAAGAAAATTTCCGAGGTAACTGTATATGTATGTATTTTCTATTTTCACCTTATCTGCTCACTTCCAATGACCATCCCTACTTAAGATGCCATTCTTCTGGAATTCATAGGATTATATAACTTCAGAACTCGAGGAAACCAAAGAGATTATTGAGTTTAACCCTCCTTATTTACTGTTGGGAAACTCAAGACCCAAAGAGAGGAAATAACAAGTTTACTGAATTTAGGGAGGGTAGATAGAATTTTTGTCTCCTTAATTCTAATGTAGTATCCTTTCCACTGTGGTTAGAAATCAGAAACCAAGCTTTTTAGAATTTTGTATAAAGGAAGATTAAGTAAACTCTGAGTGGCTGGGAGTAGAGGTGGCAGCAGAGGCAGTAATAAGGAATGTAACCTCTTATAAATAAAACAAGTGTTTAGAATATAGACATTTTTCTTTATTTTCACAGTAATGTTCCCAAAGGAAAGAAGGCTATAATGTAATTTTTAGGCTATGAGCTTATGCAGAATTGTGAAGAATAGAAAATTATAATTAATATGAATTCTGATAAATTATGTTCTGATTCATCATGAGTTTATTAATTTTGAGAAAAGTTAGCCCTGAAGTCAGCCCATCTCTCTCTTCTTTCAAATGCTTCCCTACACTTGGGAAGATTGTAATAACACTTTGGAAGATTGTGACCAGCCCTGGGAAACATCAGAGTAATGCATATATTAACAGCAGCAAAAAAAAAAAAAAAAAAAAGAAAAAAGGTGTTGACTTTCCCCAAAGAAGCCTTCTTTAGGGAGCAGATGTGTGATTCCTGGTTCTCAAGCAAATGATGATTTGTAATAAGGTTCTATGACAATTATGTTTTGAGGCACAATTTTTTACTGAACCCTTTGGATGAATTTACATAGAGTTGGTGTGGTTTGTGTTGATGTCAGTGTGGTTTTTACTAGAGGAAAGAATAAGGAAGAAGTGAGGATATTTGTTCTCCTCATCCCAAAAGCCTATGACCTTGCATGAGTCACTGAACTTCTCTGTATTTCACTTTCTCCACTAAAAAATGAGGTGAATAAAAACTGTTCAGCTGATGATGATGGTGGCAGATAAATTGTAGCTATATTTCCTATGTGCCACGTACTATGCTAAGCACTTTTACACACCATCTTGCTTAAAACACACAACAGGGCCTGGCCTCGTGGCCAATTGGTTAAAGTTCTGCGCGTTCCGCTTCAGTGGCCTGGGTTCATGGGTTTGGATCTCAGGCGCAGACCTACTCCACATGCCAACCACACTATAGAGGTGTCCCAAGTACAAAAAAGTAGAAGAAAATTGGCACAGATGTTAGCTCACTGCCAATCTTCCTCAAGCAAAAAAAAAAAGAGGAGGATTGGCAACGGGTGTCAGCTCAGAGCAAATCTTCCTCAGGAAAAAAACCACACACACAACAAATCTATGAAATAGCTATCACTATAATATTCATTTTACAGATGAGGAAACTGAGACCAGAAAAAGTCCATAGTTTGCTCGAAAATCATACCACTGGGAAGTGGAAGAACCAAATTTGAATCTATGCTCCTAACCACCATTTTACATATGAAGGCATTTTGAGAATAGACATATGCAGAAATACAGGGAATGTTTTCTTTGTGGCATTCTTAAATACTCTTGTTGAAATCAAAGCAGTGGCAAGACAGTGTACGTGATTTACCAGATCCCCTTTTTTTAGAAGCAAACTGGGAATAATGCTTTGACGTCCAGTTATCTTTTCCCCCCGAGCAAACGTGGCTTGTACAACACGCCACAGTTCAAGAATGTTCCATGTTATGTTTGTCAAATAATGTAATGACATTTAGGAGTGGGCAAATGTAGGAGAGGTGTTTTGGCCCCCAAATAATTGAAAGGCTTTTGTATTGCTATTGATTTTTTTAAAGTCAGAACTCCAAAAATTCCTTGGCTCTAACATTAATTACAGCATTTTTCTGCAGTTGAACTGAAATGCTGTGTAGGATAAGGTCATTCTCCACATTTTAGATTTGTTGAGCTCCGTTTGAAACAGTCTCCAGTGTCTTAGCTGCAACTTGAGAATAAATTGGATATTACTGAATGCTCACCCACAGTGCTGTGCCCCCGGATGCATATGTTTACCAGATGGGAGGGCAGGGTTACTCCCTCTAGGATCCCCTCTAGGAAATCACCCATCTCCCTCTTAGTAGATCAGTGTTTCAGGTGTGTCCTTAACCAGTGCTTCCAAACTGTAATGAGTGTATGAGTCACTGGAGAGCCAGTGAAAATGCAGATTCAAATGCACTAGGTCTGGGGTGGAGCCAGGTGATGCTGATACTGCTGGTCTACCCATATATTTTGAGACTCAAGATAGTAAAGGATACTTGTGTATCCTGGTGGAAGGAATTGATGTAGCATGTCAATTTAGGAAAAGGAACATCCTTGGGCAACTTGCTTCAATTAGTTGTGCAAAGTTCACAAGAACATTGTGAAATTGGCAAAATTTTTGTTTAGCTATCTCCTTAAATACAAACATACACCATGTCACCCCCTTCCCTTTGGTAACTCTTATCCCGAGTCGTTAAGTGTGCAAGCTCTTCTCCCCTAGAGGCCTCTGACAGCATTTCTCCACCTCGCCCACGTGGTCCCATATCTCTAAGACTTCTCCCTCTTTTCTCTCTCTCTCTCTAACCCACATCAGAAGTCAACTGTGTCCTGCTCCACACTCTCACAACCTTACCTTCAAGCTGGTGCCAACCTAATCAATTCTAAGTCTTGATCCAAAAACAAATGATTCAGGGAAATTGGATGGAGAGCAATTTGGGAGCAAAGACAATTCCTGGGACCCTTGAGATGATGCCACATTGATGTTGGTTACTCTTTTCAACAAGCGGGCTCTCTGAACAATTGCTCGGCAGACAGTCCCTTGGACTCGCTTGTCTAGACTGTCAGGCTTCCATGCTAACAGACATTTTCTTTTTGTTTCAGAAGTTCTTAGTTGGTATGTGTTTGTAAAGAAAAAGAAAGTAATATACTTATTCCTTCTCCTTTGGGACAATATCTCTCAAATCTCTCATTTCTCTGCAGCCTCCCGAGCTGTGTCTACAGACAGCAATGCCCTATACAAGTTGTAGATAACACCGGCAGGCAGCTTAAATTATTTTTCAATATATTTTGAGAATGAAAACGCCAAGTCATATATTTTAGCAAACAGATGCAACTATAAAAATTCAGTGTCTCCTTAACTGGGGAACTGGAGGGAGAACTAGATGCCAGGGAAGTCATTTCATCTCTACTCTTGGTAAAGACTCTAGGGAGTGAAAACATGCCAAGGAATAAACATATTTAACCCTTGTCCACAGCTATTTATTTTCACAAGACTTTACAAACACTAATTAAACTGCCTACTAGCTTTAAGAGTAATGAGGAGCACAAGACACTAAATTAAGCCTAATGCCTTAATGGGAAAGCTTTTCTTCTGCTTCTGGTGGTTCTTGAGTCGTTTACCTAACTCTCCCCATGGTCACTCCAGGACAAGGCAAAGCAGAGGGCACGTATGGCAGAGTGATTGAGGTCCCCCTCCGGGGTCAGGCAAGACCTGGCTCTGAGCTCTCCTGGCTGCCTCCAGATGCTCTAAGATGTGGTTTCCTCATCTCTATCATGGGGGCTGCTGACAAGCCTAAACTTATGATGTAGGCAGGGCTGACTTCTTTAGGCACGGAGGGCACGCTGCCCACGATACTTTTCGAGCACCACAAAAATGTTTTGATTTCATTTAAAATCAGAAGAAAAAAATCAACTTTTAAGTCAAGGAAAATGTTCTAATATGTAATATGTTTATACCAATATAATCATATACTATAATTTTGAATATTTTTTTATGGAGGAAGAGGCCACAAAGGCAAAAATGTTTAGGACCCCCCCCCCCCGCCCCAAAGTCACAATGGGCCCTGGATATATGTGAATCACTTAGCACAGTGACTGGCACTGGGGAGGCCGGGGGTGGGGTTGGCTAACATTTTCTGCACAGAGCCAGTTATTATACATTTTGGGCTTTGCAGGCCAAATAGTCTCTGTTGTAACTACTCAACTCTGCTATTATAGTGCAAAAGCACCCATGGATGCTAGATAAACAAATGGACATGTCTGTGTTCCAATAAAACTTTATTTAGGACAACAGGTCACAGGCTGGATTTAGTTCATAGGCCTTCGTTTGCTGATTCCTGACTTAAACTAATACTTTTATTATTGATATAATTGAAACGAATTTTAATTTTCTTCATTCATTTATCTATGAACTATCCCCTGGGGAATGTGAGCAAGAAGGGGAAGAGATAAGTGATATACTTTGGGTATTCGAGATAGCCTGATAAAAGAACCCCATTTAAGTCTCAATTATTTAGGATTCATCTAACTAGAGCAAGCCGTCTTAGTTTTCTTCACTGTGCTAAGAAGTCAAGCATGAATAACAAACTGCTGTGGTCACACCTTGGTGTTCCCAGAGACCACCTTGTATGGAAAAATAAAACACTCATAAATGCAAACGATTTCTATTAAGGATTAATGTGTGTATTTATACAAATGCGTAAACAAATCGTACACGACAACATGCCTAGTTACGTTCTGCAGCTCCCTGTTGTAATTTGACACTGTAGAAGGTCTCTCCCTGTGATTTCTTTGGCAGATCAGGTTAAAGAGGGAGGATGTGTAACAATTTTGTAGGAGGGACAGGAAGATCTTCCCAAAGACTAAGCCTCAGCTCAGTCCAGAGAACTATGAGCCCCTGAAACGGTGAGCATGAGCCTGTGAAGTAAAAGTCTGTCCTTGGCTGTAAAGGAAAGACTCCTGTTCCCAGTCTCTTGAGACACAACTTTAGTTCTCCTCAATTATAGCCCAGGAGCACATGGCTAAATTTGTTGGCAGTGTATATATAATAGTGGTGGCTCCTAGAAGTAGGAGGAAAGGGGAATGACCATAGCCTTTAGGAGTAAATTTGGACTCAAATCCAGGGTCTGGTACTTGCTTCTCTGTGGTGTGAGGCAGGTTATTTTAATTTAAGCCTCAGTTTTGTAAGTATCAAATGAGGTTAAAAACACCTATTCATCCATGGCAACTGACAGGGTTAAATGAGATTTTACATGAAAAGGCCTTATATCATTGACTGACATAAGTGCTCAGTAAATGGTTGCATTTTAATTCCTATTAGAGGTAGGAATAATTATTGCTGAGAAAAATGACAACAGAGAAGGGAGGACCTAGAAAGCACAGGTGCTAAAACTTTGGGCTCCAGAATATTTTTTATTTTTTTGTTGAGGAAGATTTACCCTGATCTAACATCCATTGCCAATCTTCCTCTTTTTTGCTTAAGGAAGATTCACCCTGAGCTAACATCCATGCTGATCTTCCTCTACTTTATAGGTGACACCTGTCACCACCACAGCATGGCAGATGAGTGGTGTAGGTCCACGCCCAGGATCCAATCCCGCAAACCCGGGCCGCCAATGCAGAGTGCACCATGCTTAACCACTAGGCCACAGGCTGGCCCCTGGGCTCTAGGATTTGAATCTTCCCTCTGTTCAATTTTTAGCTGTTATACTGCACATTTTTCCAATCTTGAGTTTCTCCATCTGAAAAATGGGTTTAAATGCTATCAATAGAATATAGCTCCTCAGGCTATTGGGAATATTAAACATGATAATGCATGTAAAGCCCAGCATAGTGCCTGGCATAGTGCAAAATGCTGGCATATTATAAGGTTTTATCCCCTTCCTCCTCCTCCTCCTCATTGCTTAGTGTGAGGCATGAGTTTTGGAATGTCCTTAGAGATACATGGTAGCCTTTAAGGGCACACGCCTCCTCATAAAATTATGTAAACCAGAGCTTGTTTTGTTTTTATTTTTTGTCCATATGTGCATTTTTCTGGAGTAAAGTTTCGTAGCTTTTATCCACTTCTCAGAGGAATACGTGACCCAAAAGTCTTTACAAATCTTGTTGTTAGACATGTTCATATGCTTGAGGGCATCTGTTGTAGGCTGTATCCCAATTGCTTGTGATGCTACTCCAAGCCATCAAGAATTTGTTCCCTGAAATTTGAATACGTATTTAAGGAGATACCCAAAGATGTATCATAGTATAGTTTAGTGAGGTTTCTGGATATTAAATAACCAATTTTCATGTAAAAACAATGAAATTAACCTAAAGGTGTGAATTTCAATACTTTGGAAAATCAATATAAGTGAAAACCCATTCCTTAATGATTCTGGGTAATGATCATCATGGTAAAAAATAAAATGCAATAGCTAGTATGTATTTACCATTTTCCAGGTACCTTTCTAAAGAGTGATTTCTATGTCTTATGCCATTTAGTCCTGGCCAAAATCCCAGGATACTTCACAATTATGCCTGGTTTCTTGATTGAGATCAGTCCTTTCATGGGTTGGTATCAAGTGACGCCTAGATATCCATTTGATGGGAACTGAAAGCAGCTGCAAAAAACAGAAGTGATTCCATTAGCTATTGTTAGTAATGACTACTTGACTCGACTTGCTGTAAGGAGCCATGCTGTGAGGGCCAGAGCTGTTGAAAAGCACATTCTGAGAAGTACAGACATGGCAGGTCAAGTGGAGGTCTCAAATGCTGCTAATTCTGGAGTCTCCCAAGTTCATACTGGTTTAATAAATTCAGAAAGCATGCTGGTCATAGACAGAGGCACATTTTCTGAAGTAATCATCTTCCGCCAGAGAGTTACCTATAAATTACATACAATACTTCCAAGACGGGCCAGGGAGCTGAGGACTTTGGGAAAAGAAGTTGGCTTATGTGGGGAAATAGCCTCTTTCTGGATGTGAACAAGCCCACTTCAAATTCAAATTTATTTATTTTTGGAGCATGTTGGAAGAAAGACAAAATATGAAAATACTTTTATGTTCACTATTAGCTTCTCGCTCACTTCTGGGATACTATTTGACAGGAATATTAAAAGAGAAGTATTATTCCACAAACTATGCTTCTAATTAATGGGGAATGATTACTGTACAGTTCGTGAGGTGGCTGATGTTTTGAGATTTTTTTCTATCCTTTCTTTTACTCTGAGTTTTCTCAAAAAGACGTTTTTGCCAATTTACAAATTGGTACCATATCAAAACATTTGAATATGAGCCAACAGAGTATCCTCAAAGCAATCGGAATAAGGATTCATTTGATTCAAATTGTGTTCATCTGTAATAATGTTAAATGTTACATTAGAGTTTCTTGGTCACAAGCAACAGTTTACCTTAAGGAAATGTTTGGAAGGATGTTGGACATCTCACTAAACTAAAGGAAGAGCTTAACAGCTGAAGTCTACAGAAATATTGGAGCTAGATCATCTCTGTAGAGCTCAGTCATAAACCTTAAACCATGTTTTTTTGGATACTGAACCTGAATAATTCAACTCCTAAAATTTAAATTCTTAAAAGAGGGAATTAATTAGGTGACATTAGCAGGGTGACTTTTCACCCATTGCTAAGCTATGATGTCAGTTCAAAGGACAAACACAGCAGGCCCTGCATGGGATGGGAGAGAGACTATTGTTTAGGAGACAAACTTAAAATAACAATTAAACAGAGAGACATACCATATTCATGGACTGGAAAACAATATTAACAAGATGCCACTTCTCCATTTCTCCTCAAATTGATCTATAGTTTTAATGCAATCACAATCAAAATGCCCAACAGGCTTTTTTTTTTTTGTAGAAACTGTCACACCATTTCTGAAATTTATATGGAAATGCAAAGGAGTAAGAATAGCCAAAAGATTCATGAAAAAGAAAAAAAATGAAGAACTCACACTACCAGATTGAGTATCAAGCTACAGATTCAAGACAGTATAGTGTTAGCAAAAGAATTGGCAAATTGAATGACAGAACAGAATAGAAAATCCAGAAATTGACTCATGCATATATCTTCAACACACATACAGTCAATTTATTTTCGTAGGGCGCCACAGCAATTCAAGTGGGAAAAAGAAAGTCTTTTCTACAAACGGTTCTGGAAAAAACAAATAAACTTATTTTTGAAAAAGAAGAACTTAAGGCTCACCTCACACTGCACAACAGAATTAATTTGAAATGGATCCTACACTAAAACTTAAAAGCTAAAACTATTAAACTTCTGGAAGAAAACATATGAGTTATCAGGAGTTTGGGATAAACAAGGCTTTCTTAGGACATAAAATGCACTAAACATAAAAGAATAAATGATTAATTGGACTTCATCAAAATAAAAACTTCTACCCATCAAAAGACACCATTAAGAATGTAACAGGGCAAGCAAGAGGCTTAGAGAAAATATTTGCAATACATATATTTGATAAAAGATTTATATCAATAATATATAAAGAATTGCTATAATCAACAATAAAATATAACAATTAAAAATGGACAAAAGACTTAAACATTGCACAAAAGATTTATGAATGGCCAATAAGCACATGAAAAGGTGCTCAACATCACTAGTCACTAGGGATATTTAAATTAAAAACACCAATGAGAGAATATTCCACATGGGCTAGAATGGCTAAAATTAAAAGATTGACTACACCAAATGTTAAAGCTATGGAGTAATTGGAACTCTTACGGTGCTGAGAGTGTAAACTTTGCAACCATATGACAGAATTGTTTTGTGTTTTTCTATAAAGTTAAACATGTACCTATGCTATAACCCAATAGCTATACTTCTAAGTAGCTAAGAGAAATGAAAAATGGGTCCAAAGGTGACTTTGAAAAGCATGTTTACAGCAGTTTTTTCATAACTGAAAAATGGAAATAATCAAATATTCATAACAGAAGAATGGGTAAATCGTGATATATTTATACTCAGCAATAAAAAAATACAGAACTACTGATACATACCACAAGGCAGATGAATCTAAAAATACTATGTGAGTGAAAGAAACCAGACACAAAAGAGTACATACTGTATGATTCCATTTTTATGAATTTCAAGAATCGGCAAAACTAATCTGTGAGAGAAATCAGAACAGTGTCCATATTAGGTAGGAATTGACTGAAAGAGAAACTACGGACTTTGGGGAGTGAGAATATTAATGGAGATAGTGGTTTCATGACTGTGTATGTTTATCAAAAAGTATTAAGTTACAAACTTACAATCTATACATTTTACTGTTTATAAATTTTATTATAATAAAAAAGAGTAAAATGGCTGGTAGGATTCAAATAAAGTCATCTAATATCATGTACTCCACTTACCCAGTGCCTAAAATGGAAAATTGCAACTGGGAAATTCCACCTCAAGTCTCATTGGAGATTAGATGACTATTTCAGCCCTTTCCTCCCCTTTCAGCAAGTTTGCAGCAGTTGACACCTTTCCTTAAAGATGTGTGGTTTTTAGGTTTTAAAAGTGTTTTCTATCTCTTCAAAGAGATTGTAAATTTCTTGGGAAGATTATCTACATCAGAGGTTCTCAAACTTCACTATGCACAAAAATTACCCTAGGAGTTTATTAAAATATCTATTTTCAGGCCTTATCCTACAGATATAATGATTCCTTAGATTTGGCATTGAGCCCAGGAATCTGTGTTTTTAAGTTGCATTCCAAGTGATTGTCTCCTGACTGTCTTTTGAGAAACATTGGTCTATATCATGTTTGAATCATTTCTGTCACATCCACAAGGCTTGAATGATATGTATTGAGAAATAGGCTGTTTAACAAATAAACTGGATGAGTTTGAAGCCCTCTGACACCAGTTTTCAACTGTGGCTAGATTTTTTTTTTTTTTTTGTATGACACTGTTAGAAATTTCAGGTAACATTCTACAAAGGGATCCTAGATTAAAAGATCATTTGTCTAGGGGGCTGGCCTGGCCCCATGGCCAAGTGGTTAAAGTTCTGTGCACTCCACTTCAGTGGCCCAGGTTCCAATCCCAGGTGTGGACCTACTCCACTTGTCAGCCATGCTATGGAGGCATCCCACATACAAAACAGAGGAAGATTGGCACAGGCGTTAGCTCAGGGCTAATCTTCTTCAAGCAAAAGAAGAGGAAGATTAGCAATGGATGTTAGCTCAGGGCAAATCTTCCTCACCAAAAAAAAAAAAAAAAAAAAAGATCATTAGTCCAACCTCTTCATTTTACAGATGTGGAAACTGAGACCCAGAGAACAATAGGGGCTTTCCCAAGGTTGTTTAGGTAGCAAGAGCTGCATGGAACCTGGAACTCAACATCTCCTCACTCCTAACCTAATCTAGGTCTCCCTATCGAACCACAGCTTTGTCAAGTTGGGAAAGTGCAATGGTTCTCAAATGGTGAATTTGTCCCCTGAGGGACATTTGGCAATGTCCAAAGATATTTTTGCTCATCACAATTGGGAGGGGGCGTGTGGCTGCCATTTAGTGGGTAGAGGCGAGGGATGCTGCTAGACACTCTGCAGTGCACATGACAGCCCCCACAGCAAAGAGCTGTCAGGCCAAAAGTGTTAATAATGCCAGCAGTGAAACCATGGGGTAGCCACTGTGGAATTTAGTGGTCCCAGATACTTTTCAACGTGAATGAGCCTTATGTGACCACCATGGGTGAGGAGCTCCCTCAAACACTCTGGGAGCTGCCCTGAGTACTTTTGCACACTCGGCCTGGCTCTAAATCCCAGGCCTGGCTGCAGACTTTCCTTTCCTGTAGGCAGCTTGGGCTGACTCCTTAACACTTCTGTGACAGCTTGTCTCATTTCTTTGACACAGCATCTGCCATCAGCAGAACACGGGCCACCCCAGCCCTGCTGACTTCTCTTTTCATTGAGGGGGAGATGTTCCAGCTGGTCACAGAAAGGGGCAGCCAGCTGGGTTTGAATAGAGACAGAATTAATTTTGGTCCTGATTGAAGCAGAAACCAGTTTAGAGATGTGCCCTCTCTAATTTGGGATTTTTTAAAGGATAATTGGAGTAACAGGTAGAAAGGGAAACTCATAACTCAGGATATGAGGAAGGATGGATGCTCTGTCTGTGCCCAGAGTCGATTTGGCCTATTTTTGCTGTGCTGTTAGGGCAATATTAACTTGATATATGTGCTTTGGGCCTCAGTGTCTCAGTACTTCCTAGCTATGTGGCCTCAGGAATTTAATAAACTGCCCTAAAGCTTAGTCTCCTCGCCTACAAAATGGCGATCATAATAGTGCCAATACTATAGGGTTGTTATAAAGTTAAATGAGCTAATGCATGTGAAGAAAGACTGTGGTGTAGTGACTGGCATGCAGTAAGGATTAAATAAATGATAGCTATTAGCTATTATTTTTCTGCACCATTAACTTGCAAAATACACCAGGCTCCATCTGCATGCTGCCCCCCTTCCTTTTTATACCAACAGTGTGTTGGTACAGGTTCTCTCTGTCATAATTGCTGCAAGTTAGCCTCTCTTCATTGGCACCCCCATTGTGTGTTGACCATCCACAAAGGGGTCCCTCCCTTGTGCCCACAAATTAGCCTTTCAGCTGCAGCCACGCAGCCACTGTTACCCCTGACCCTATTCCATCTTGCCTGAGCTGACTTACCCTGCCCACAAACTCATTTGGAGATGTCCCTCCTCTGTCACAGTATGTATCACAGTATGTCTTCAGAACACCAAAGCTCACACTGGTGGTTCAGATTATGGGTTCTCCCGAGGCTGGTGGTGTTAGAAGTCAGAGCACATCCAGGATCCATGCAGAAGAGGAAAAAAATCTCCTTGCAACTCTGTGCCTTTTATTTTTCTTATGGGCTACAAAGCAGCGCATCTCTTATATAGAAATCCGTGCTGACTAGTTCTATCAGCTTATTCCTGTAGGCCGTCTCCCCACAGGGACTTCAGTCCATCCAAAAGATAGGAGGAGACAAAATCCTCTAAGACTCCCATTTTCTTCCAGTCCCTCCTACAAGCCAACACTCTTAGCAAATCCCGCTGTAATAAAGCAAACGCTCCCAAACATTCCACAGCTGCAAACAACTCCAGGAGGGCTCTGCAGAAGTGTATATTTCTTTGGCAGCTTCAGGCCCCCAGCTCAGCATGTTGCAACTATGCGGAGGCCTGTTAGAATCCCAGAGGATTGCGGCAGAGGTACAAGAAAGAGGAGCTGTTGAAGCACTTGGTGAAGCAAGTAGCCAAACTTGAGAAAGGCAGAAGGAAGGAGAAAGAAAGACGTGCGGGTGAAGCAGCACATTTCTTGGAGTAGGATGCAATGGGGCTTGAAGGTTAAGTTCCCAGGGGCCACGGAGTGAGAAATCCAAGAGAGAGGCAATCCATCTGCTTTGCTGAGATTCGCCCTGCCTGAAGGCAACAGTCAGCTGAGGTCTCTTCCCCGTCTAATGCTGGAGCAGGCTTGGCAAGCCTAGATCGCCACGTGATTTATCATCGAACTAAGCCAGGAACTGGATAACTTTCAAGTAGTCTCCTGCATGGCTTGTTCTTGAACTTGGGGTGTAGGAGGATAGCATAGGGATTTGCAGGGGCCTGCAGGCCACTCTATCTGTTGGCACCTTCCTGGTGCAGTTCTGGGGCTTGCATATTAAGCTAGTAAAAACAGTTCTGAGTTAATCTTTGAAAAATTAATAAGATCCATAAAAAAAGAAAAAGAAAGGATTCCAGATACAACTTGGATGTTCAGAGATGGGAGCAGCCAAAGTGGAAGCAGAATTAATTTGATAGATGAGCCGAGCGAGCGAGTGGATCAGAAGAGATAAAAGACTCAGTGATCATCCTTTTTCACCCCTAACATCCAGAAAGACTATTTCTAGTGTAAACATTATATTTGAATGTGGCCATAAGCAGACTTGAAGTTTAAAACTTTTAAAGAGAGGCATTTAAAATTAATTTTGAGAACAGGGCCTAGAAGAATCGTATCTGAAACTGGAGAAAAGAAAAGTGGCTTCAAGAAAACAGGGCATAGTGTAATGCTTCTGTAGCTAAATGTTGCACTCAGGGGAAATGGGACACAGTGAATGGTAAATCCTGAATTTTTTCAGTGAGATCTGTGTAGAGGAAAATTGTCACCTGAGGGAGGAACCCATCTGGGCTGCTTCAGTTATAAGGATGACTCTGGGAATCCTAATCAAGTGTCATCTGCTAGGTAAACTAAATCACTTCATTTTAAAAATACCTAACCAGACCAGCTGATATTGACGATCTAAGTAACAGATTTGTCCCAAAATAGATCTTAGCCCTGTGATCTTTTTTAGAGAAAGATTTTTTATGTGCCTGCAAAAAGCTTTGTTGGAACTCACAATAGCCTTGAACTGCAAGCAACAGTGATTTTAGACATTGAGTGTTAATTCAGGGAACTTAAGAAAAAAAAGAAAGGAAACCCATACAATTGTCAGTGTTAAATGAACTGAGAAGTAGTTTGAAAGAACATTGTAGACTCAGTTCTTTCGGTATTCTGTTTTTGCTTTTAAGGAATCTTTCAGTATTGTTGAGCCCCATTGAGTAGAATGGAACCAACAAAATATGGTATTTGTTTAGATATGTATATATTTTTATATGATAATTTAGTGGAACCAGTACACTGAGCAACTGAGACTCATAAGATGCAATCAGACAGCAAGGTTATTCTCCCAAAGACAATATACCCCGTTAGAATCCATTCAATACACACAATGTTTCCCCCGTCCTTGGATGAATGTAAAGTGGCCCCATGATTTTTCTGGTCACTCTCAGATCATGAAAAGTCATCTGGACACTTGGAGTCATGAAATCAATCTCATTTTGCTAATTCCAGGGAGAAGAGGAAGAAGGGCAGAAAAGTCTTCCTTGGCTAGCACTATTGTAGCTGGGGCCAGTGTTCTCTGCACTCGGCCTCTGTTAATGGAGCTTTCTCTCCTGAGGACTTTGTGGGGCTTGCGCACTAGCTGGTGCCTTGATACTGACAACTGCATCTTCCTGGCTGATGGCCGTGATTTTCTAACTATGTATTTTTTATAGATTTTGTATTTGTTTGGCATCTGTTTGTCACAGGGCCAGTTATATTAACTATATTTTATTATTTCCTCTGTTCTTGATACTCTGGCACTTGGGGGCCGTACAGACTCGGGGAAAGACTGCCCCTCCCAGGGCTAGTTAATTATAAAGATAGGAAGAACTTACCTAGGAGCACATCTTTAGTATGGAGATCAACCAATTCCAAATCTATAGCCCCAGCCCCCTCCTTATCTAACTCTCACATACTAATCCAATTTCTCCCACCTGAAATCATCCCAGGGCCAAGTACCAGACAACCAGAGACCACCCCTATAGCCCTAAACCCACCAGAGTTATTCAAACTAGCCAATCCTAAACGGTTTGTTCTGCCTTGCATTGCTTTTCTTGGGGAAAACCCAATGAAGGCTCTGGTCTAGGCTCCCCCCTCACTCCTGCTTCTGCCCAAACCTGATGCTTCTCCATGTGGCCCTGCATGGCATGGTGCCCCTATCTCTCTGCAAATGCAAGTGGTAATTTCTTCTTTCAGTGGCATTGGCCTCTCTGTGTCATCACTCAGTTACTTCCATAAATTCAAATCTCATGGGTACAAATTTTAGAATACATGGTATTTCACAATTTGGAAAGGCTTTGGTTGGAAAGTGGCTCTGATCACATAGTGACTGGACTCAACCTCACAGAAAACAGCTTAAAAATATTTGAGAGCAACCAAAAAATGTGATGTCACAGCCATAGACACTTCATCTAAATTTTGTTGTAATGAACTGAATTGATACTAATAGAGGTAAAATGGACAGTGAAAATTTACCTTACAATTTTTCTACTTTCTGTGTCATTAGATGCATAATGCAGCATTTCTCAAAGTATGTTCTCTGGAATACTCCAGTTAACAGATAGTAGAGAAAAAATAATGTTTTAGTCAAACTTTTGGAATCTCTGGATTAAACTACTACCACCATCTAGGTGGTGTATGAAATAATGAAGGATAGGAAATAAAAGGGGGCCAGACAGGAAGAACACTTGGAGAGGCAGAAGGGATCAGTGAGAACTTGAGACAGGAGCCTAGGATTCAAGTGCAAATGTTGCCCTTCACTAGCCACGTGAACTTCGAGTGTTCCAGAGCACTCTGCTCCTTACTTCATCTGTCAAGTGGAAATAACTCCTGCTGTAGAAGTTATGACTCCTCCACAGCATGACAAATCTCTTAATTTTTGTTATTGATCTTTCTTTAATTTCTGAGTGCACCCTCACTGAGATCGATAAGAAGCGTATATCGGGAATTTGAGTGGGCCGCCTTCGCCAAGCTCGGAGACAGCCTTGGCCGCACACCCTGATGGTGGTCGCTAGTGGTGTCAACCTCCTACCAGTGAGGTCCTATTGAAATTAAGTAGCTGGAGAGGCAGTTCTGCTCCCTCACTTCTATTTTCAGCCACAGGCATCTTTGTGGAGCTCCCAAGACTGCTGAGGTTAGCTCCCGTCCTGACAGGAATCTAGGTAGCCATCTCCATTGGAAACCCTGTCCCCTGAGGTATCTGTGCTCAAGCCACTTGGAGGAATCCCAGACTTTCCTCCACCTTCCTCATCTTGCTCCATCACTCTCCACTTGCAATCCTTGGAAGCAAAAGACTACCACCTATTACTCCTTTCTGATAATCCAGCCAGCTCCCTCAATTATGTTTAAAGCAAGAGTCAAATCTTCCCACTCAAGTGTTTTATTTGATCTTCTCGCTGTTGAGAAGAAAAAGATATGAACATTTACAATTAAGAAAATTTTACATTAAAAAAAATAGACTTCAAGGTTCTTGTCAAAAATCTTTGGAGCTGAGCAGCTCTATCCCTGTCAGGGTCCGTACTTTCCAGGCCTCTACCTGGGTGTCTACTTACATTTATTAAAGTCACCTGCCAAGCCTCTGTGGGCCTTTGAGTTTGTGACCCCTGCCTTAGACTTTAAAGTACTAAGTTCCAAGGAGGATTCACTCTTTTTGCTCATATCCATTGTGATGTCTTACCTGTATTCACAACTCCAAGGACACCTGCAGCTCCCTTTTCACCCCAATGCAATGGCATAAGAGTAGAGAAGATAGAAAAGGTACTCAGGAAACAGTCAGCCCTGGCTTTTCTGAAAGTCTTGGCATGACTTCACTCCTCCTCTTTCTTTGTATGATTGTGTTCTTCCAGAGAAGGTAGAAGGCGCAGTTGACAAACCACCCACTCACAGGTCACCGACTGATAGTACACTAAGTACCAGAATCTGGTCTTCTGGTGTTCCCAGTAATTCCCATAAAGGAAAAACCTACTTTGACCCAAATATATGAAGTTGCTATAACTTCAAACTAAAGCAGACACCCCCAGCTGCTGTCCTGATGAGTGTGGTGGCCCAGTAGGAGCCCCTGTGGGTGGTAGGGCCAGCCCTCCAACTGTCTTGCCTCATACTTCTCCTCTACCCTGGCTGGGATGGCTCAAGCGGCAGCAAGACAAGTTGCTGTCACAAATACTCTAGGCGGTTAGTAGAGAAGTGCTCTGGTGAGCATGCTCCCTTGGTCCTGAGGGTTGTCCGACAGTCATTATTTAGGATTTAAATAAGTCCAAATAAGTTTCAACTGTACCTAACAACTCTGCCTGGATTAGAGAGGATGTAAAAGTTCAATCAAAACCTCACTCTCTCTGCGGTTCTGATTCCATTCTGGAATTCCCTCAGTTTTGTGGTTCTCTTTAGTTGGCTTCTCCTCAAATGGTTTCACTCATGGTAACAAAATGGCAGCAGCTGCTCCAGGCATACAATTGCATACTACACATCCAGAGCGTAGAAGAGCTTCTCTTCTCCCTCTGACCTTGAATAAAACCCTAGGCTTCACTGTGACTGGACCAGCTTATTTCTCATGCCCAACCTGAGCCAATCACTGTGCAAGGGGAGTCAGATGACCCTGATGGGTTTGAGCCAGTGAGGGTCTTCCCTTGGAACTGGGAGAGGAGTCACTTCTACCCAAACTGCATGGCTGCTGCCATACATGGTAGGAGTGCAATTCCCGTAGTTACTGTAATAGCTACTAAGTTAGTTAACCAGGTTTAGGGGAGAAGAAAATCAGCATTTTCTAAAATTGTTCTCTCTTTCAGGAATAATGCTGGGTGCTTTATTTTTCTTGCAATTTCTACTACTGAAATTCAGTTCTTTTTTTTAGAAAATTCTGAAAGGTAAATCTCAGGAGGTTAAGGAACTTTCTCAAGGTTTCAGGAGGCCCATTAGGGATTAACACTCAGATTTTATTGCCTTCAAATGTCATGCTTCCAGGAGCCGGCTCCGTGTCCGAGTGGTTAAGTTCGCGCACTCCGCTGCGGCGGCCCAGGGTTCGGATCCTGGGTGTGGACACGGCACTGCTTGTCAGGCCACGTTGAGGCGGCATCCCACATCCCACAGCTAGAAGGACATGCAACTAAGATATACAACTGTGTACAGGGGGGTTTGGGGAGATAAAAGCAGAAAAAAAAAAAAAAAAGGTCATGCCTCCAGAATATGCTGCATGTAAAAGGTCACAATATTGCCTGAGAATTGGGCAAGAGGAACACTTTCAAGCAGTAGAAGGATGGCTCGAGAAGCAAATTCCAACCCCCCCACTAACAGTTTTAAATGAGCATAGTTTTGAACACATCTCTCGGTCTCTCTGGACTTTGGTTTTGTCATCTGACGAATCAAGAACATAATAATAAGATGGATTCTATAATGTTGGGGAGAAGATTGGAATAATGAATATAGTATTAAAGCATACAGAAGGTCCATAACAAAAATAAGTATTTTTGTCACACCTGGAGTATTGATGTTTGACATTCCACCATGAGACCTTTCTTCCTGTGGCTTAAAGTTTCCTCCATTTAAAAAATTTACACACCCTCAAAGTCTAACGCATTAAGCTCAAAAACCTACAAGGACTGGCCAGTAACAAATGGATAAGTGGAGCCAGGGGAAGAGTGTTGGGGGTATGGGACTATGACCTGGCGTCCCTGACCGAGTGTAAAGGAAAAGAGCTACTCAGCCTCAGCCAATTGTAATCATTTAGAAATTTGGGCCTTGTTGCTAAATCTTGTGATTTTTCAAGAGAAATCCATAATCCATATGTCTTAGTTTTTGTTTTGTTTTATGTTTTATTTAAAACACTGGCTGCATCCAAAAAACTACATCTGCTGGTCCAAAATTGCCCGCAGGCACCTAGCTTGAAACTTCTGCTATTATAGGTCTGTTGATCTACGTGAGTCTGGGGATTTCTTATCTACATCTGTCAAAAGAGAGAGAGAATAATAGTACCTGCCCCCGCAGGAATTTAGGGAAGAAGGAGAATGGAAATGTTTCCACAGTGAGTTTCAGATCTGTTCCAAAGGCAAGTTATAAAAAGACACTGGTAAAGAGGCGTACTTCATAGAAGCACCCGAGATAAGGGGTACGCTTGGGCGCAGAACCTAGAGTGGGGGGCCCAAGAGCAGCTTTCTCTACTCCTCTTGGCCTCTACTAGCAAATCTGTGAAGAGGCCTAGACTTCCTTTTGCCTCATAGATCCTGACTTATCACACTCACCTCTTGCTCAGGGACCCTACTGGGGCCACTGCGAATGGTGATTCAGAAACAAGCACAACTCAGAGAACAGGCGATCTGGTCCCAGGCCCCTCAAGCGAGGAACTTCCTCCTTTCTCACCTTCATGCCTGGCCACCCGGGTCTGACGACTGAAGTTTGAATGAGATGTTGAGTTGGGGAATTCAGGGCAGCTGCCGTCCATCTTTGAGCCAAGACAAGATCCAAGGGATCAAGTATTAGGTTCCAGTGATGTGGGATAAAGGAGGTTGCACAGGCCCAGATAATCATAGTGATTTGGGTTCTTGGAGGAAGTCTTCAGAAATTAAAATCCTGAAAAAAAAGCCGAAGAGTAGAAAATGCTTAAGTCTGCACTGTCCAATGCGGTAAAGTGGTAGACACTATCACATAGGAAGTTCTGAAGGGCTTGAAATGTGGCTTGTCCGCATCAAGACGTGCTGCAAATGTAAAATATGTACCAGATTTTAAAGTCTTAGTACCAAAAGAAATAAAGTGAAATATCTCATTAAAAATTTTTAGGTTGATTACATGATGAAATGATAATATTTCAGATATATTGGGTTAAATAAAGTATTCAATTTAATATCATCTTTCTTTTTATTTTTTAATGTGGCTATTCAAAAATTCGAAATTACACGTACATATGGCTTGTGTTTATATTTCTCTTTGACAGCACTGGCTTACGCCTGTCTATACAGAGAAGTTACTTCAAATGTACTTTTAACTCATGCTGCTTCCCCTGTGAAGGTTCTCTCATATAGTAATTAAGAATAACATACATACTCAATATTACCAAAATAAATAAATGAAAGGAATGTTAAAAGACAAAACAATGTACTCAATATTTGGCTTATGTAATCATTATTTCATGTATACATTACTGTAAGCATCATATATTTATATGCAGACTTGTATAGGGTCATATACAAATGCTGTGTATTCCATATTTTACTTTATGGGAAACAAGATTTTCAAAACTGATTTTACTTTTTTGACTTAATGACACTTTATGCATTGACTTTAGAACTTAACCATGCTCTGCTCCATTTGAAAGAGCACTGTATCAGGTGTCAAGAGTCTGTGCTGAAAAGTCTACGAATAATAATTCTTTTAAAGGAATATTTCCTGTGCCTACAGGCCCACCTTCCGAAACCATGTTCTTGAGCTGTTTTATCCAGGATTAGGGATGAAAAGGGAGGAAGTGAGCCATACGCACACTCTCATGGATGGCCTCCTCGTGGCCGAAAGCACGTGTCACAATGCTGCTGCCCTAAATTAATCTCCATTATTCATCATCACCTCAAATAATTTTTTCTAAAACACGTGACCTCTATTAAAAGTTGCTTAATTATCCTTACATGAGGAACCATGCAGCAAACTCTTGTGTGACTCAGTGTCTCCCCAAAAGGGAAAAAATCATGTCTCATAATTATAGCCTTTCCTTTTTAATTTTTGGTGAGGAAGATTGGCCCTGAGATAACATCTGTGCCAATCTACCACTATTTTGTATGTGGGATGCCACAGCATGGCTTGACAAGCAGCGTGTAGGTCTGTACCTGGGATCTGAACCTGTGATCCCTGGGCTGCTGAAGCAGAGTGTGTAAACTTAACTGCTACACCATCAGGCCAGGCCCTATAGCCTTTCCTTTTATTAGAAAATGGCAATGATAGTCCCTAATAGCATTTCCCTTTTTTCCATGGCTGCCAGGAAGCAAATCTAGTCCTTAGTTTAAGTAAACTCTCTTGCGAGATTTAATACAAAATCATCCCCTGCTAAAAGGATTTGGATCTCTCTTTTGGCTTTAATTTTAACTGTCACATCTCAGGGCCTCCATGTTGTTGAAACCCCCTGCTTTGCCTAATGCTGTTGATACCCCACCTGCAAATGTGTTTTGTTGTAGGTAGGTTATAATGTCAGGTAGAAGAAACCTAGAGAGGGGAAATGAGTTTCATTTCATGTGCCACTCAGCTCCACGAAGGCCTGGAGCCGAGGGCTGAGATGGACCCTGAGGCTTCTCCCAACAATGTAGGAAAGATGCTGTGGCCTCTTCTTGGCATTTGCTCTGTATTTCGGGAGACGGATGGCATCACATGTGGCCACATTTGCCAACCTTGGTCGAGTCTGTGGTCATGGATTGTGACAAAATAAACTTATCCCCCAGCAAGGTGACCCAGAGACTCTGGTCTCATCATCATAGTGTTCTAATCAGTGTGGACTGAACTGTCAGAGTTTTGAGCACTGCATAAGTACTGGAGGTAATTAAGCATTGTTCTCCACCGGAAGAATCCACCTCGCCTGGGCGCCTCCTTTCCATGGCTTCATTTTCTCCCTAATTCTGATTCCAGTACTTTGAATCCATATACCTTATGCTTTCAATTTTAGAATCCCATTCTGGAATGTCAATGCTACATCTTTGACACCTATTACCACCTCCCTCTGTGTTTGTGTCTCATCGCTCTAGGAGACTGCTAGCTAATGAGGTCGGCATCCATGTCTGCTTCATTCTCTTGTTCTTCTCCTCCCGCGGCCCTAGAACACACACTCAGTGCCAAGCACAATATGGCATAGTGTTTAAAAGCCATTAAAGTCAGACAGGCCTGCTTTCAGATCCCAGCCTACCATTCACTAGTTATTTGTCCTGGGGCAAATAATCTGCTTCTGAGACTTAAT
This sequence comes from Equus quagga, assembly GCF_021613505.1. NCBI lineage: Eukaryota > Metazoa > Chordata > Mammalia > Perissodactyla > Equidae > Equus > Equus quagga. The sequence continues at coordinate 64,724,644 of NC_060273.1, read as the reverse complement.
TTTATCCTCTACATATGTGGATAATAATGGGACCCACCTGAGGGGTTGTCGTAAGCAGTCTGTGTGTAGAGATCAGTTATAGCTCATTGTCTGGCACATTGTGAGGGGTCGGTGACACTTTTTCATTGTGTTATTGTTACTGTTTTATACTATTAAGGTCAAATAATAACTCTTGAATCAATGAAGAGAATAACTATAACTGCCATTGTTTTTTTCCTTGAGGAAAGGGTCAGATGTTCCTTCTCCCAGTTATTTTATCTCAAAAACAAAGGCAGTAATTCTTGCTCACTTGGCTTTGGTAAATAAACTATGTTCTCTTTAGAATAAGCATCCTCTCTAAAGCCAAAGCACAAAGATCATATTGTAAATGAATAAGATTATAAGTACCTTTTAAGCCTCCTTGTATAATCTGAAGAATTATCAAGAGCTAGAAAAAAAAAAGTAACATTTATAATGTACTTCTGAAAACCCTTTTCTGCGCATTATCAATCAATTTTCCCTACAAGATAGCGAGTTAGGCAGAGAAGGCAGTAGTTTCTCAACCTCAGCACTGTGGACCAGATGATTCTTTATTGTAGGCAACTGTCCTGTGCATTGTACTATGTTTAACAGCAACTCTGACCTCTACCCACTAGAAGCCATTAACTCCCTCTCTCTCCAACTGTGAGAACCAAAAATGTTTCCAGACCTTGCCAGACATCCATTTGGGAAGCAAAAGCACTCCTGGTTAAGATTTGGTGGTTGATGGCCATACAATAGTGAGTGGAAGAGCTTGTCGTAGAAGCCTGCTCTCTTTCCTCCGATACTCTTTGGAGTAAAATAGGGTGGGAAAAGGAGGCAGAAAGAGTGCTGTTATTTGGGCATGGGGAGCTAACAGAAAGGAATGCAGATAAGCAGGAGGAGACTTTCCCAGGAAAGCAAGATGGATGGACAAGAGCCAACCTATAATGCAGATGCCACTGAGCAAAAGGATAAGTGCATTTCTGTTAAAAACTTGGGTGGAGGTGTTTGTATCCCAAGCAATGTTTTACAAGCCTTCACTGACAACTAGATGGGCATAAGAGACAGGAGTTTTGCCTGGAGTCTTACTAAAATCTGTACCCACATTTGATGGGGGTGGACTCTAGAATTTGATGGGATCCAGCTCTTCTAGGATTGTCTCAGCCGTCCAAGTGTCCCTTCTTGTCATCCCCATCCGGCTGGCCTACTCTAGCCTTCTAGCCAATCTACAGTCATTTACCCTACCGATTCCTTTTTGTTCCAATCTTAGTTTTATGGTTACCAGGTACAGTTCATATATTCAAATATCGGAACATTTTGGGATAGGATCGTTGACTTGTCCAAAGCTCTATAGTCAACACTGGTTAAAGTGATTTCAGAAAGTGTGGTCTGAAGTGTGGCTTTTGTAGTCTATTCAATTACTAAATGCAGGGGGGAGACTTACCCCGACAGGATGTTTTGTTTTTTTGTTCCCCCTCCACCCCTCCATACCCACCATATCAATTATTATTACATTAAAGACCTTAGTTCTTCATTTGAACTAATGACTCAGCTTGAACCCCTGATTCGAGGGCACTCTTTGAGGTGTCTGGTTTGGAGTCTTTGAGCACTGGTCTGTTACCATATCTAGCATTTTGTTTTTATTCCCAGCTTCATGAATCAGAGCTATACACTTGGCCCTATTTCCTTTCCTTTTACATCTCTGCCATAGGTCTTTTATTTATTCTGTTCATCCACTTACCCTTCCACTCATCCAACAAGAATTCATTAAGTTGTCTGCTCTAGGTCAGGCCATGGCCAAGTCTCCCCAGTGCCTTGGGCCCCATGTTAGACACTGGTTTGGAGAATTGCATCTGACCTACATGTGTTTCACACATCAGATGAAAAATGGAATTGTTTGTTAGTTGTTACAGAGAAATGACATCACCTCTAGAATGTTTTTCTAGATGCTAGGTCCCCTTGGCTTTCATTGTACCATTTTCTGCTGGCAGTTCCATTTGGTTTGATTAGAAGGATAAGGAATTTTTTCAAAGCATCCCCAGAATCCATATTCCCAGACAGTTCCCACCTGTACAGAATAGCGTAAAAATAATTTTATTAAATCATTGAGTCTTCATTGTAACCAGCCAAATGATACCGGGAAAGTAACCTCTTTAGATCCATTTCATCATTTGTAAAATTAGAAAATTTTACTTAATGATTGCAAAGGGGCCTTCTGGCTCTAAAATAAATTATAAATATTTGGAGGAGTGTTAAGATTTTTATATATCTGGAATGTTCTTCCTGATGAATTAAATTTCTAGGATTCTGCAAACATAACTCTGGAGTGAGGTAAGGTCCCTGTTCTAATTCGTTGCTTGACATTTTTGTATTGTTCTGTTCCATGGTCACTTTCAAAAGGTCTGACTGATTCAGGCATCGTTCAGTACTAACAGAAAGATAGAGTGGAAAGAGCACTGGGTGAGGAGTCAGGAGACCTAAATCATGGCTCCAGTCCTGCCACTAATGACTCATGTGACTGAGCAAGTCACCCCAGAGCCTTGAGCCCCAATTTCTTTTCCTGTTTAATGACTAGGTTGGGTTACATGCTCTCCAAGGTTTCTGCTTGCTCTAAAAGTCTTTAGTTTTATATCTAGATATACATTCAATTCATTTCTGATCTAATCTGTATTCATGAAACAGAACCATAGACAATAAATTGTTTGCATGAGTGGATCTCCTATATTTACTACAGATTTCATAAAATGTGAGAAGTAGAAGTGATTAGAAATCTGCGTTTCATTGAATGAGATCTCCAGTGCCCGGATCCACTGTCTTTTCTGACCACACATTGTTAAATCCAGTTACATCAGCTTGTTTCTTTTCACTGTAACAAACTGCCCCTGCTGATGCCTTCAGGCCTGCCATACCCTTAGGTACAGGGCCTTGTATCTGTTGTCATTTAGCAGAGTGAGTAATGGTTCAGGTTTGACCTCCTCTTTATGAGCATTTGATTAATCTTGACAGTTCATTGATTTTTGATGAGTGATTCAGCTTGGCCCTCTGGTTGGGGCTCAATCCAGGCATTCTTGAGGGTGCCTGGTTTGGTGGTCTTTGGGTGCTGGTCTGTAACCATGTCTAGTGTTTTCTCTTAATTCCCAGCTTCATGAGTCAGAACTATACACGTGCCCGCATCTCTTTTCATTTTACATCTCTGCTAAGGCTTCTTATTTACTCCATCCATCTATCTATCCATCCAACAAGAATTTATTGTGTGTACTTTATGTCAGGCCTAATGAAAAAAAAATGAAATATGATTACTACCTTCAAGGGGTCTACCCAATCTTGGACAAGTTTATAAATCAAGCCAAAGCATCAAAATCCATCACTACCTGGGGATTCCGATAGACAAGCTGGCTTACAATAAAGATGATAATAGCAGTTATTAATATTTCAGTGCATTTTAAGATTTATAAAATAGTTTTAAAAGTATTTTAATTGCTTTTCAAAACTTACTGGTATTAGATATCATTATTTCAATTTCTGGATGAGAAAAAATGACTTGGCTTTAGTGATTTGTCAGAGATAACGTATTTATTTTAAAAAATTATTTATTGACCTCCCACTAAATGTCAGGCATTGTTCCAGCAATAAATAAAGCAATGTCCCTCCCTCCATGGAGGTACTTTTTAGTGGGGTACCAACCGTACACAAGTAAATAAAAGTGGAATGTCAGGCAGTGAGCAGTGCACCGGCATAGATGGAGCTAGGGGTGCTATTTTACATACTGTGGCCCAGGAAGGCCTCATGAAGGAGATAATGTTTGAGCAAAGACCTGAATTAAGCAAAGAAGCCAGCTATGCAGAGCACTTGAGGAAGAGCAGTCCAGGAGGAGGGAGCAGCAAGTGCAAAGGCCCTGAGGCTGGACCTGTTTGATGTGTTCAGAGGACAAGCAAGAAGGCCAGTGTGGCTGAAGTGGAGTTGTCTTCTTCCAAGTTTGCCTCTGAGCCCCCAAGATCATAGACTTGCCTTAGACAGAATTCTTCCTTTTCTTACACACGTGCTTGATATTTAACAGGAGACAGACTGACATTTTTAGAAAACAACAAATCTTAGATGTCTGACTATAAGGGAGAAGAGAGTCACCCTGAGATTGAGGAGAGAATTGATACAAATTGCGGTTGACATAGTATGCCCATCTTAAATGCTTACTGACTCCTGCTACCCACACGGGTTGTTCACATGTTACCTCTGTTTTGTCTCTGTGCGCGCATGACCAAATGGAGCAGGAAGTCTAGGCATTCTGCAGCGTCATTTGTATGTGGAGCCAACCTTGCGGGAAACTCAGGATCCTTCTTTTTTTCTGTATTTCTTAACCTCTCTCCTAAGAGCAATAGCATCTGTAACTAGCCTGGTACCTAGTACATGCCATGCAGGGAGTAAAGTGTTTTTGTGACCCTCAAAATAAGAGCTGAATGCCGCTTTATCTATTTAAGCTGAGATGCACTCTTGTCTACCCACCAGGCCAGCCAGTTTGTTTAAAATGTCTGGTTTTGATGTTACTTTTGTTTTTTAAATAACTGATACAGCAAGCACATTTCTAGGTACTGAATTCCAATGCACCCCTGTTTCTCATTAGAGTGTTTTGCTATTTCAAGTTTGCAAAGTTGGCATCATCCTGGAGATTAGAGCCAGCTTTGGGGCACCACCACTAACATTCTCATCAACATGGGGACAGAGCTTAGAGTAAGAGTCATTGCACTATAACCCACGCTTTGGAGCTAAAGCCAGGTGAGACACGGAGTAACCTGATGCCAGTTAAAATGGCTATTTCAGCCTAGATGTTACGTCTCAGGATTTGAAGCTTCAATCTACAGCAACAGAAAGAAACTGTGAATACTTGCTCCAGTCTGCAATTGACATCCCAGAAATCAGGTCTTTCCAATCTACGGAAAGTAACTCAGGTGAGTCCCGCATGTCAGGCCTGGACCTGAGGGAAATAACTCCGTGGGCTTCCGTCTGGATCCACTAAAGAAGTCATTTTCTAGTACAGGATGTTATTATGGAAGAAAGGGAAAACCTGAAATAATCCTAGCCTCAAGAATCTCTACCCTTAACAGGAGGCTTTTTTTCTAAAAAGACAGAGCATGTTAAGGCAAAAATCTCTGTCTACTTTTAACCAAAAGAAGGCAAGCAATGTTTATCAAGCAACATTTGCCACTTGCTAGGCTAGGCGAGTTAAACACATCGTTAGATTCTCACACCCATCCGCCTAGGTACTTGTTCATATTTTATCAAAGAGCAAAATGAGGGGCAAAATATTAAGTGACTTGCCCAAGTTTACATAGGTAAGAAAGGGTAGAACCGGAATATGAGAAGGGGTCTTTTGGATGCTAAAGCTGCTCCTGTATTGCTCCATATAAACAGAAATTCTTAAATCTGAAGTTAAGGAAGAAAGTTGTCGAGTTATTCCCTAAGCTAACATCTTCATTGTGTCGTTACTTGTTCAACTGTGCGTTTTGTCAAGCTATTCATACTTCCTTTTTATTCAGCCACTCTGAAATGCCTTCTTTGTGCTTCCCAGACCTGGTCTCATTCTCACACATATATCAGTTATGGCGACACACGCTTTTCTTTAGAGCTTGCCCATTACGAGGCATTGTATGATGAGAAAGGTGGCTTAGATGATAAAAAATGATTGTTGAGTTTCCCCGCATGCTCTCGATGGAATGAATAACGCATGGCCGTTTATGTTGAAGAGTTTCCTTTTACCTGAGCTTGGTGATTTCCAGGGGTCATCTTGGTTAAATTAGATTTTAATTCTGAAATATTGTTGCTGGAAATGTTCCCACTGGCCAATTCATATCTCCTGAATAGTAGGATTTGAGCCAAAATTGAAAGTGCTAGTAAAGTAAATGAAGAATATCTCCACATAACCTTTAGGCACAAGATTTTTTCCTAATATAAAGCGTTTTACAAGTGCAAGAACTTGTTGCCATAATGCGTATATCTGACATTCCTGAAAAACAGATGCTCCTCAGATGAACATTTTCCAGTTAGCTTGAAGTCTCCTCTGCCATACCTTTTAAGTGTGACCGAAGGGATGCTGTATTCTTTGTACTCATCTTATGCCTCTCTTTCTTTCTCCTATGTTTTCGGTATGAGACAGAACTTTCTTGTTTGTTAACCTCTCTGACATACTCATGTTCATAGATAATATAGGAAAAAGTGAATCTTATTCACTATGTCTTCCTTATACCCAAAGTATAGAGAGAGAGCCAGTAATAAAATAAAGGTAAATCTCTCAAGATCCTTCTATAAGCATGTGGAATACAAACGTAATCTGAAGAAGTACCCTACTTCCAACTTCTGGTTGGCTGCAGTAATTGAAAACTCTTACCAAACTATGCCTGATAAGTTTCCATTGTATTAAGGGGTTAATTTCCCAGTACCTGCAGTAGCCCCCGTTCTCAGCAAGGTCAGGAGTACCCTAAGCTCTTTGTAATTATGACATAGTTCATTCTTACATGGCCACATTGTAATCTTAGTCTGGCATTCTATTATAGGAAAGATCCAGGAAAAGTTCTAACTTGGTGCTTGAGAACTCCTAATACAGTCATGTAATGGGGCTTCCTTTTCAAGGGAAGCAGAAATGACTAATGGGCTATGGCAATGGTGGCTATTGTTCCCAAGCAAGGGCTAAGAAATTCTTATGTCTTCTCCAAGAAAGTGGTTTGGTCACATCTTTAAGGGGTGTGTGGTGGTTGTGACTATTATGTAACATGGATGAATCCTTTTTGAAAGTTTCTTTTAATTCAAAGTCATGCTCACTTGCTTTTGTGATACACTTCTCTTTCTGTAAACTCGTTTACTACTGTGCTAGTTGGGATTCTCCAGAGAAACAGAACCAATATGATGTGTACACATATGTGTGTATAAAGAGATTTACTATAAGGAATTGGCTCCCATGTTTATGGAGGCTGACCAGTCCCAAGATCTGCACTGGCAAACTGGAGACCCAGGAGGGCCGGTAACGTAGTTCTAGTCCAAAGGCCAGCAGGCTCAAGAGGCAAGGTTTGAATCTGGGAAAATTCCCACTTACTTGAGAGAGAGTCAGCCCTTTTGTTCTACTCAGGCCTTCAACAGATTGGATGAGGCCCACCCACAAGAGGCAAGGCAATCTACTTTACTAGGTCTATCAATTTAAATGTTAATCTCATCCAGAAACACTTGCACAGACATACTCAGGATGTTTGACCAAATATCTAGTTGCCTCATCGCCAGTCAGCTTGACACGTAAAATTAATCGTCACAGCTTCTATCCCAACTAAAGTTTAAAAATTATTGTGACTGGGTTCATTGTGGATTTTTAATCTCCTCTGCTGTCTGATCTTCTTGCCCAGAGAATTATCCCACTTCTGGGCCTGTGAAGCTGTTCAGACTTTTAAAGATTCCTTTCTTAAGGGTGGACAGGGGTTGAGTAATACCTGGCACAGTAATTACAAGGGAATAAAAGGTAGATGGAATCCCTTTAGCCAGTTTCAGTATCTTGATGATTTGATTCTTTGCAGTTGAAATCATTCAAGTCCTATCTTGACCAGAGAAGAAGGCAGCCTCAATCTTGGCAAACCCTGAAACCTCCTCTCTCTTTTCCTTTCCTCCTGGATTGCTAGCTTGAAGATATTGGGTGAGTTCTAATCCTTTCACTTTCTCCTAGGAACTGTCTGAGACAAATTTGGTGGCAAACTCCTTTTTGCTTCTTCATATCTTCCCCTTATCTCCCTCATTCTCCAGCCTCTTGACACTGGCAGCTCCATTATTGACCCTCTTTCTCCTTGCTCTTACACAGACCTCTCAGAGCATGTCTAACCATGGAAGTGCTAAATTGTGTGTGGCACATGTCACTGCTGTAGGCGATCAGAGGAGGTAGTCAGAAAAGGAAGGAAGAAGGAGATGCATGTGTGTGCCAGGGGGTGGGGTGATGGATGGTTCAATATAAGGTGCTGCTGAGTATTCACAGTGTGCTGGCACTGTGCTAAGCAGATCGAATGCACACACACACACGGTCCTCAAAGAGGGATACTCTGGTCCCCATTTTACAGATATAAAAGATTCAGGGAAGGTCTGATGACTGGTAAGTGATGGGACCTGGACTCAAAAAGGGTCTTTCTGATTCCAAAACTGATGCTCTTGATCACTGTGCTCTCTGAATTTGTCCAGGCAGAGGAAGCAGGGAGTACATTCCAAAAGATTATTTAAGTTGAACACAACTACAGAATATACTGTCAGCAAGTTCTTTTTTCAGAAAATTATTTTTGGAGTTACTTACAAGGTAGTGAATTCATCAAAGCTTTGTTCAGTACTTTCATGGAAGTCTTGTTAGAATTTATCTCAATTAAAATTTAAGTCAGTTCCCAAGATTCCCTTCCTTGCCACATTCCATTGGTATAAATCAGATACACTCTTTAGTAGCGTCTTCTCCAAGATGCCGTCTTGATCTGAACCCTTCCAACCTGTCTGAATTCATCTCCTACTGCTCTCCATCTTATGTAGCAGTAACTGTGACTCCACTATAGTTACATTGGCCTTCTCTGGGTTCTGCAAATGTGCCATACTTATTCTCCCCTTCGTCAGTTCTTCCTGCAGCTGGCTCCCGCGTGTCATTTGGGTTTCTGTTCAGAGACAACTTCTTGGACCTCCTGTCTAAAGTGTCCCCTATCCTCCCTTCTCCCCCTCTACCCTGTTGTGCTCCCTCATTCTTCTTCACAGTACTTCAGAGCTCCGGCTGTGTGATGCTCTTATGTGAGCAAAAAAAGACAAGTGCGTGCTTTCGTTCACTGAGCAGACAGGATTCTCCAAGGATTCAGTGATTCCCTGTGCTGTATTCAGTCATTCTACTATTTCGAGAACACATGCATGAAATACGGGAAGAATATTAGGCCTTAGGGGTATACACAAGGGAAGCAGCAATAGACATTGTCTCTGGACAACTGCTGCTGCTTGTTGGTTTAAGGCGAGGTGTAATTGTGGAAATTGGTAACACATCTGAAAGACTGAGAATACATCTGATACCAGCCTTTGGAAGGCCAATTTGGGCATCAAACTTGAACAGAAGGACCAAATTAATAGGTAAGACAGCTCTAGTGTCGGGAGTACACGTACTAGCCTTCCTGTTTCTGAACTTATCCCTCGAAACCTTTCTCAGAAGTATCAAAAAGGCACTGGGCTCTTTGAAGCTCTAACTTGAAGTCTCATAAAAGACACTGTCGTGTACAACTGACAACTTTTCCTAATGAAAATAGAGAGAAGACAGGGCAGATAGCTCCCTTGGGGTGTATACCCCAGAGAAAGGAGCTATTTTGAGAGGGATTTTCACAGTGTGCATTTTTAATATCGCTGAGGCCAGCATCTTAATTGGGCTTTATGGTGGGAAGCACTCACCGAGTACCAGAGATTGCCACGGTAGGAATTGAATCTGAACACTTGGCATAGGCCTAATCATATTTCACTTATTTTCTTTTACGTGTCTGCTTAAGATAAATGAGTCGCCTCCTTTATCAACAATAGCTAAGGATTCATAAGCTCACATTTTTCACCTGGGACAGGGGATGTAGCAACTTGCACTTTATTATCCATCTCTCATTTTCTTCCCTTCAAACAATCGATAAATTCTCCTCCGATGTCTCTTTTTAAAGGTTGCTTACAAGTTTCTGTTTCAGAAGAGCGTGTTGGCATTGGTTTTTATGCCTAAATCTTCTCTGAATCTGGGTGTGCATTTGTAGTGATTTGTAAGAGTTGTTTGCAAGAATTTCCTTGGCGAAACTGTACATCACACAAGCTGCCCCAATTGCAGCCTCTCTGGGCTGTGGGTACCAGGTCTCAATGACAACTGTGATTTGTTGTTGTCCAAGGAGCATCCCAGTCCTGTGGGACTTTTTTAAGTGGAAAAGACTTTAATGTTTATACTGTCCTACTTTAATGTTTATACTACCCACTGTGAAGTGGGAGGAAACAGATTGAGAGTGGCTAGCCTTGTCCAAGTTTGCCCTAAGAGCTAGTGGAAGGGTCGAGGCCAGCGCTCATTTCTATACTCTTCTCATGATTCCATGAGATGTGCTTACATTTCCTCACAAACATTCTTTTTATTTTCTTTCCTGAGGAAGATTCATCCTGAGCCAACATCTATTGCCAATCTTCCTCTTTTTGCTTGAGGAAGATTCGCCCTGAGATAACATCTATGCCAGTCTTCCTCTATTTTGTATGTGGGTTGCCACCATGGCATGGCCACTGACCAGTGGGGTAAGTCCGTGCCTGGGAACTGAACCCATGCTGCCAACATGGAGCATGCTGAATTTAACCACTAGGCCATGGGGCCAGCCCTACCTCTTTGTAAACATTCTTTAAGGATAATCTTTAATTAAAGTCCAGAGGTATAAAACAAACCCCATGTTGATCTAGCTGTTTTCCTGGATGGCTGGCAAGCACGGTACTAGTCCAGATAAGTGGGACCCCGGGCTTGTTGACTTTTCAGCCAGACTTCACTTCATTCGGGAGCTATACTCGTAGTTCTTTATGGCTGACAGAAGACTTTTCATGCAGTCAGTCAAAATTTACTGTCTCTCTACTCTGTGTCAGGGATTATGACAGGTGATTGGGATAAAAAGACAGATAAGATACTGCCTTTGCCTGCTGGAAGCTTTCAATCTAGAAAGACAGGAAAAAAATAGAAGAGCGTGGTCAAGCCTGCCCTGGCTGTTACAGCATCTGCTCAGAATTGACTTACGCTCACATTTCACAAGCTACAGCATAACTCGTGGCCAAACCATCATAAATGGGTGGGGAATAACAGTCCTATGTGTGCCCAAAGACATAGAGAGCAGCAAAGTCTTCAAAATGCTGGCCATCCTATCATCCTGTGTCCATGGCCGACTTCACTGTTAACCCTCCATAGGCATGTAATTTAGGTGAGAAATAAATCTTTGTTGTTTGAAGCCAATAAAAATTTTGCAGTTGTTACCATGGTATAAACTAACCTCTTTTGACTTATATACATGAATTGTCTGATTTAATCCTGAATTTAGAAGGTGTATTTCTCTTGATTGTCTAAGTGTTCATATGAGGACAGTAAGATTTAGAAAGGGAACCACCAAGTCGAGCCAGCATTTAACCCATGCAGTGTGATTCCAGAACTTATGCTCTTAACGTGTGTACCAAAATGCTGTGTTTGTGTGTTTGTGTGTGTGTGTGTGTCTATTCCACTCGCTGAGGAAAGGTGGTTTCTAAAGGATTGATGAGAATCAAGGAAGACTTCCCAAAGAAACTGATAGGCGTGCCCTAAAGGAGTTACGCAACTATCACCACAATCCAATTTTAGAAGATTTATGTCACCTCAATAAAATTCCTTGAGCCCATTTACAGTCACTGTCTACTCGCAATCCAAGACAACCACTAATCTGCTTTTTGTCTTTATAAATTTGCCTCACTGGACATTATATATAAACAGAATCATCCAGTATGTGCTCTTTTGTCTCTGGCTTCTTTCACTTGGCATAATGTTTTTGAGGTTTCCCCGTGTGGCAGTATATATCAGCATTTTATTCCTTTTTATTTCTAAATACTATTCCACTGCACATACAGAATTTTTTACGTCTCTCTTCATCAGTTGCTGGGCATTTGGGTTGTTTCCACTTTGTGGCTGTTATGAATTTTACTGCTATGGACGTTTATGTACAAGTCTTTGTGTGAACATAGCTCTTCATTTATCTTGGGCAGGGAGCTAAGAGTGCTGAGTCCTATTTTAACTCTATGTTTTCAAAGTGCATGCACCATGTTGCGTTCCCACTAGTGGTAGATGAGAGTTCCTGTATCTCCACATCCTTGCCATCTGATGTGTTACTCATGTTTTTTCCTTTAGACTTGAAGCTCCTAGAAGGGAAGGACTCTACCTTCATGCCTCCTCACTCAGCATTTAAGCATGGGCTGCAGCACAGTTGGAACTTAACATGGAGTGACAGCATGGAGTGGGGTGGTGAAGGACTTTTACACTGTCAGGGTGTCTGAGCATCAGTTTTCTCAAGTGGGAAATGGGGCTAACATTGCCAACCCCCTAGAGTTATAATGAGGATTAACGGAGACAATGTTGATAAAGTGGTTTGTCTGATGCATATGGAATGGTAGCTTTATTATTGTTTTAAATTCACATTGATGTGTACTTTCCGAACAGTCTCTAGTTTAGCCTATTTCGTTTTTACTCTTGCAGTCACATATTTAGGTATAGACGGTGTCCTGGGCTGCAAAGATTAAATAATGAGTGGCACACTATCCCTCATCTCAAGGAATTTGAGGAAGGACATAGCTATAAATGGGTCATTGCAATGCGATGTGATAAGCGCTATGATAGAGATGCACCCCGAGTATGAGGGGGCCCCAGAGAAGGATTCCAGGCCCAGAAAAGACATCTAACCAGAACAAAAGGACTGGAGAGAAGGGTTGGCAAGAGCATTGATGGCCAGGGGAGGGACATTTACAAAGACTCGAAAAGGGAAAGAGTTTGGGGAAATTGCTAGATGTTTTGTGACAGAGTGAAGGGATACTGGCAAGAAACGAGGCTGGAGAAGTGAGCAGGTGGCAGCTGAAGGCGTTAAATATTACATTGAGGAGTTTTCTCTTTACCTGTGCTGCTCCTGTTCTGTTACACTTTACAGACTGAGGAGCTACAAAGATGCTTCAGTACAGGAATGGCACAAGTGAACATTTATAGATGAAAGAGAGGAAAATTAGAGCTGTCTCAAAATCTATAATTTTCTGATGCAGTATTTCTCAACTTTTTTTTCATTATTTTCTCCCCCTCTCTCAAGAGCATTTTTCTTTTTTTGTGCGAGAAAGATTGCCCCTAAGCTAACATCTGTGGCAATCTTCCTCTATTTTGCATGTGGGACACCACCATAGCATATCTTGATGAGTGGTGTGTAGGTCCATACCCGGGATCTGAACCTACTAAAGTGGAACACGTGAACTTAACCACTACTCCACTGGGTCGGCCCCCCTCAAGAGCATTTTTAGGCATTTTTTCCTAATTGTATTCTCCCTGTGAAATTTTAACACTACAGATATGCTGTGTGTATGTACTCTCTGTATAAGTGTATTTGTGCTTTATACATAAAAAGAGGAAGATCTTTTTCACCTTCCTCCAGTCACCAATTTTCACCCACTGGGGACTATATCAACCTGGTCGAGAATGCATGCTCTAATATATTGGAATCTGCTCTAGGGTTAGGCCTAGGTTTTAACATTTTTTAATCCCCACGGTAGCTTTCAAAATGCAGCTTTTTAGAAAGAAGAAATTCTATCACTTAACAAGTATTTGCTGAGCACATACTGTGAGCCAAGTGATGTTTTAGGAACGGAGTCCACAGTGAACAAATAGCCCACCCCTCGTGGAGCTTATATTCTAAAGCACTTGGTGTATGGATAAAATTGTTTCACTCTTTGATCAAAACTAAGTAATGCCTGCCATTAAAACTGTTCCGGCAAGAGAGAGTCTGGAGACCTGTGACTAAAATAGGACTTGGCATTAACTTCAAGCTTGAAAATGTGCTGATGGAATTAAAAACCTGTTTGATGCTGATGCGGCAGGAAAATCAGAGGAGCAAGAAATCACACTTTTTTTTTTTAAATACCGTAACATTAATTCTAAGCCCCTATCCCACAGGGGCCAGAAGGACATTTTACCTCTCTCAGAGTTTTCCAGATGTCCCGATGTTTTGCCCAGTACCGGTGGGAAGGACTCTGGGGGCACCGGTCACTGTCCTTCATTGGTGGTGACTGAGAGAACCGTAGCTCAGTTCATGTGGTCCTTTTAGGTCAGAAAGTTCTGCTGCCTTTCTGCCATTCCTGGGGAACTTGGAGCGGCTGGAGCCCTGCAGCCATTCCCCTCTGAGGTCCTAACCCATCCTGGGGACACCAGCAAGACCATGGTCTCTAGAACTCACAGAAACACAGATCTCTTCTCCACCCCCCACTTGGAAAATATCTCCTCTTCTCCTTCTTGCCTCCCTTCCCAACACTCCTAGCATAGTCCACTCAGTGAAAGCTAATTTTTACAAAGGGTGGGAATCCCCACTGCTTTCAGGCTGCCTCTGCTTCTTTGCTCTCAAGTTCTCTGAGTCACCTAATGATAAAGCCTGGGAACCTGTCTGAAATGGTGAGGGAAGAGGTTAGGGGCCAGCATGAGAGATATAAAGAAAGAAACAAATTAATATTTCAGTCTATTGTCCTGCCACTCTGAAATCTTTTTATTTATTTTATATTCATCTTGTCAAAAAATGTCTATTTGAAACAACCAATCAGCCAGTGTGGACCAGGTAAAGACAAAAGAATGAATGCTATTATCCTTGGACCAGCCCAGAGGGAGAGTCTCCAGGTCCACCCACCTCTGTCTCTGCCCCTAGACCCTATTTCCCCTGAAAGAACTTACAGGGGCCTCTCTACACTGGACTGGGAAAATAATGGGATTTGCTTATGTATTTGTGAAAACTCCTGTGTGCTAGGCGTGGGGGTACGCACTGGTGATGCTGCAGTGTACCAGGCAGTAAAGGCCCTGCCCTCACAGGGATGACAGCGGGACCCTGGCCTCCCACTTCTATCTCTAGAGCACGGTACAGATTCCCGGATCATTCACTGGACACTGCTGGCTCAGTCAAGCCTGGCTATCTGGCTGCTACAGTCTTCATGCTTGCCTTTAAGGATATGGAGCTTTTGCCATTTGAAGAGGAAAAAAATGGTCTCTTTCTTTCTAATTACACTGGGAATGACTATGAATCTTCTAACGGCCTCTTTTGCATCTTACTGGAAGGGAAGTTTTGCTTCAAAACTGATGTAAAACTCCTATCTTAATAATATCCATTGCTTCTTATGCAGTTAAAGGTGAAAGGGTTTTAAATAAGGCTGTTCTCCAGCTATTTTGATGTAGATCCAATCCAGTCGGATTGTTCCCAAGCTGTAAAAGAGACTCTCTAATGTGGGAACATATTTCATTGGCTACTTTAATCTGCTTTGTGTTATATTTTGGAAATAGAGGCCAATAACAAAAATTCACACTCTTTGATAGACCCTTTCCCACCAAATACCTTTGGACAGACCTAGGGACTAGGAAGGAGACTGGAAAGATGAAGTGATGGTGCCCTAGTATAGGAAGAATCTCTAAGTGGGAGAAATAACAGAGATTGGCAAGTCTGTGATGAGTTTCCTATCAAAAGAGGTGTTTAAGCAAAGGTTGAATTGCTATTATGAGGGAGTTAATTGACTGTTGGATTCAATGAGTGTTTCTCATCCTCCTTGGGTTTCCTTCCTACTCTTCTTTGACTGTGTGCCCCTGTATTATACACCGTCTCAGAGGACAGGATTTCGAGGAGCCTTCTCTTTTTCTAACTCCTGATGTCTCGTAGCACACAATTATGCATACAGTAGCCTTTCTAGAAATAGCAGATGATTCATTCTTCTTATGTTCCTGGGCATGGGAGGCAGTTGGGTTGTACCAAAGAGCCTCTAGACCCTGGGATGGTGAAATAAAGGTGTCAACCATAAGAATGGATGGTGTTAGTCTTGGGCTAGGAGGTGGCCCTCTCTACTGTCACTAAGCACACTCATCAAATAAGTGGAAATCAAAGTGGCATTAAGAAATCTGGCAGATACCTTAAATATATTACTTTTGCATACATTAGATAGGGTTAGAATAATGACTAAGAGTATATAGTGTGGAAAGACTTGGGTTCAAATTCCTGATCCTGTCATTTTCTGGCTATGTGATTGTGAGCAAGTTACTTAACAATAAATTTGCTCACATGTAAAATAAGTAAAATAATGACTACGTCATAGGATCATTGAGAAGAAGACAAGATAATATACATAAGCACTTGGTATATGGCGTAGTATAGATACTTGATAAATGTTGATTTTTAAAATAAATGAGAACAATTTTTATAACTTTTTTATTATTGTTGTTATTTATAGAAAATTATGAAGTACAGATAAGCAAAAAGAAGAAAATAAAAGGTGCTCATACCTTAGGTATGCAGAGATATTCAATTTTAACATTTAAGTATATTTCTTTCCCGAATTTTTCCCCTAGGAAATTTCCTCTAGAATTTTTCCTGTTATAATTATACGTGTGTATGTGTATGAATATGTATGAAAAATTATACAAAAATAGCATAAAATATGCATATATAGTTTTCGTTAATTGATTTTCACTTAATAATGGATTATGAATATTTACCTATGTTCTTAAATATTCCTTTGCAAAACCTCCATCATATTCTATTATAGCATATTCAATTACCCTTTTAACATGAAACTTTTAGATAGTTTCTAAGTTTTCATTTGTTTCTCTTATGACTGACATGGTGATGAACAGCTCTATAGCCAAATACACGCATACCTCGGAGATATTGTGGGTTGAGTTCCAGACCACTGCAATAAAGTGAATATCACAATAAAGTGAGTCACATAAATTTTTTGGTTTCCCAGCGCATATAAAAGTCATGTTTACACTATGCTGTAGTCTTTTAAGTGTGCAATAGCGTTATGTCTTAAAGAACAATGTACATACCTTCATTTTTTAGCAATGCTCATCAAATAACCATCATCTGAGCCTTCAGTGAGTTGTAATCTTTCTGCTAGTGGAGGGTCTTATAAAAAATGCAATGTCTGTAAAGCTCAATAAAGTGAAGCACACTAAAACGAGGTATGCCTCTACTTTCACATTTATATGATGGTTTCCTCATGATTAAATTCAAGAAGTAACATGGTAGTTTTCAGTAATAATAAAGATAATGCGAAAAAGCATGAAAAGCACAGAGTACAGTAACCGGCACATGGTAAATCATCAATACATGTTCAGGATAGGGGATCTGTGTGTGTACTATAAGAGGGGAGGGAGAAATATTTTATTTGAAAGTCTTGCTAATTACCCAAAATATCTTTTATTTAAGAATATTTAAGAGTTCTTGTTTGTTTTATAAACACACATCATGCAAGCAAAAAAACAGTGTATTCTGTTTATAGATGTTGATTTAGTATGTGTTTCTGTGAAAAGGTCTGCTTCTTTGACTAATGGAAATCATCAAGAATAATCCAAAAGGAGACAACTGACATATCCTGGGGTGGGGTGGATATTTACTTTTTATTTTTTCCCTTTCTGTGGATTAAACCTGCTGTTAGTGTGATGTGGACATGCCCTCCAGCCTGTTGCCTTTCACACCAGGTCTGAATGCCCAGTCTGGGGCCCTCTTGGCAGAGCTGCCCCCACAAGTACTCAAAATAGGAATATACAGATGGCATGCTATCCATGAGAGAACAGTATTGACCTGACAGATCTGTTCTCATCCACAGGCTGAAGTGCTGTTATGAAGGAGGGATGGGGAAAAGTGCCCAGTTCCCACTTGGTCATTCAACACATTCACGTGGTATCTGTGCTGAATGTGTCGAGGTACAGAGCCCATGGCAATGCCAGAGAGAAGAAATAGTAGACTCAGTGAGAACCTTCAAGAGTCTGAGAAAGTGTGGCTTGGTGAAATAGGCTGGAGGAAACCATGGTGAACTGGAGGGCATGCGGTTCAGGCGGGTTGGCTGCTACTCACCTCCAGCCAATGGCGGCCATGTGAGAAGGCAGGCTCAGATTTCCCAGAGCTTCCAGCTGTCAGGAGAAGTGAAAACCTGAATCTTGCATTCAAATCTCTCCATTTTCAGATGTTATTGGAAAAATGTAGGAATGAAATTTTAAAAAGCATAATGTGTTTGTGTGTGTGCATGTATGTATAATTTGTTTTGTCAAGCTTGGTCTCCAGCTTGCTGACTGCAGATCTTGGGACTTGTCAGCCTCCATATTTGCTAATGCCAATTCTTAAAAATGAATGAATGAGTCTGTGTCTGTGTGTGTGTGTGTGTACATGCATGCATATCCTATTCGATCTGTTTCTCTGGAGAACCCTGAGTGATACAGATATGCGCACGCACACACACACACACACAAACTTACTTGGAGAAGAGGAAACATGGTGGAGGGACAAGGACAGAAGCTAGACTTCTTTGAATATAGCTTGCTTTGTAGATTTGACTTTGATGCCATCTAAACAGTTCACACAAAATTAGATTTTAAAAAAGCAATCATTAAAAATTGAGAGGGAGAGAAATAAGAAACAATTGAACCTGACTGGACAAGAGGTTGGTGACATAGCCATTCAGAATGGAATTAGTTAAGTGACTTTGAAACCCAGTCATTTGCTTGCACTTTCCTAGTAGGTTATACACTAAAGATTTTTTTTAAAAGACAAATTTTAAATTGTGGTTAATCCTATGTTAGTGTGGTAGTGGCATTGGTGTTCTGTAACTGCTCTGTCTGTGTTGTGGGTTAAGTCAAATGAGTAATCATGCTAGTGTTACTGAAAACACAGATTTCAGAGTGGAAGAAAAGTAATAGCATTGTAACATCCATGAGGTTAAACGAAAACCTTCAAGTCCTGAGTTTGAACTGAGCTTTCATGTGAACTCATAGTGTAAGTTGTGTATAAAACACACACACACAACTTGTTTTCTAGCTCTGTGCACAGAACCAAGGGCCAATCCAGGAGCAATGAGCACCCAAAGCTCTCAGTTTGTGCTCTCTAAATACCAGTCCTCACTAAAATGAACCAGGGATTCTCACTAGAAGTGGCTGGTTCTGGGCTTGGCACAGGACATGTGTAAGATAACCCTGGGACATCTTGTCCTATCAGAAGCAAGAGGGCCATCGAAGACTGCTGGGTCATATTCAAAGGACTTAAGGGTCAACTTAAAGAGACCCCCACCGAGCAAGGATAGGACAGTTAAAACTTTAATAGGAATAAAAACTGTACTGTAATAAAAAAATAAAAATGTTCATAATGATGTTTTAAAATATGAAAAACTCTCATCGGTCATCTTTGGAGGATATTAGGTAACCAATTCAATAGTTTGAAGAGCAATAAATAAGAAAAAATCAAGCATCTATCAACTTCCTATAGAAACTATAATTTTAGGGTAAACATGTAGTTGATGACGTGCAATTTCTCTTGATAGACTATCCCAGCTAATAAATTAAGAAGAAATAATAGAATTATTTTATCACCAGTTTGAAATCTCTATTGAAATAATAGATCATCTGGTCAAAGGTCACCAAAGGCTGATGACATCACAGCAAAAGACATTATGTGGCTCCTGATAGAGCATGTAGTAGGCAGAAAAATGCCCTCCACATCTCAGAACCCATGAATGGTTACATTACATGGCAAAGGGGAATTAAAGTTATGCATGGAATTATCATTGCTAGATCACCTGCTTTGTCAGGTGACCTTAAAATAGGGTTATGCTGGATTACCCAGGTGTGCCCAATGAAAGTACAAGGGTCTTTAAAAGTGGAAGACAGAGGCAGAAGATTTGTTGTCAGACTGATGAGATGTGAAAAAGATTCAACTAGCCATTGCTGACTTTGAAGATGGAGGGGTATACCAGACCAGGAACGTGGGCACCCTCGAGAAGCTAGAAAAAGATGACAGCTGGATTTTGCCTTAGAGTCTCCAGAAGAGGATGCAGCAGCCCTTCTGGGACCTTGATTTTCACCCTTTCAGCTCTGGGTCAGATCTCTAACATACAGAACTATAAGATAATAAATTTTTGTCTCAAACCACCGAGTTTGTGGTCATTTGTGATGGGAGCGATAGAAAACTAATATATTCCATTTCCCAGGGCGTATTCTTTCTAAAAAACTGAGCCTGAATCTGATCAAGCATCTTGATCTAACTACTGATTTATAGGAAATACAGGGGACAGGGGAGCATATTACATGAAATTATGGGAATGTTCAGCAAAATCTCTGGGCAATGCTATTAGAAAAATGACATGCTTTGTTTATCAAATAAAGTGTGTGTGTATATATATATATATATATATGGATGTGTGTATATATATATATGGATGAGTGAGAGAGAAAATCTCCAACTAACTTGGAAGATTTTAGGAAGTGATACAGTGTTTTATATATCAACTAATTGCAGCAGGACATTTTATTCACATAAGCAAATATACAGAGAGAACATAAATATTAATTAAATTCAAACATCAACCCTGGGTATTTGATGATATTAATGAATGATCTTTTTTTGAGGTGTGGTAATGCTATTATGGTTATATTTAAACAAAGGAGGTAGGCGTGGTGGGTATAATAGATAACAATAGCTATAAATTGGTAATTGTTGAAGATGAATGATAGGTACATAGGTGTTTGCTGTTTATCCTTCCTACTTTTGTATATATTTTAATATTCCTGTAAAAAATTATTAGTAACTAATTTGATGGCTTAAATGTTTTATGAGTCAAACATCCCCTGTCAAAAGGCTGGATTAGACCAACAGATGCCAGTTTGTAATTTCTGCATAGAGTTTTAGAAACTGGACCTTTCACTTTACCCTGGGGAATCATCCTTTTCTCTTTTCCCACTCACCTCCTGCCTCCATTCTTTCTGCACTGCCAAGCAAAAAGGACCTCCTTTATCTATGCTAGTGAATGACTAGGGGGCGTTACAGATTGCTTGGAATAGAATTTTCTCAGAATAAGTGGGTAAAGATGGTAATATGCATAATTGCGTTGAACAATGCCTTCCAGTATTTTGAGTATTTGTTTGGACCACTTCTCGTTCTACCCTCTCAAAAAAAAAAAAGGCAATAACTTTGTTTCAGTTTTTGAAAGCCTGAGGTATTTTGAAATTTTGGCTAATCACATGTTCCGTGTTATTCTGTGCCTCTATTTCAGGATGGAATGGGAAACTTGAGAATCACAGAAGAAGGCCTAAAGCTAGAAGGAGTCTCAGAATTCTTGCAACCTCTCTACGCCAAAGAAATCCAGTCCCGACCAGTAAGTTTCTGCTGAGAGAAGAAGGAATTATTGTTCCTCTGGAATCTCAATCTGGGGAACTTTATCTTGCCATCAGCTGAGCATAGAGGGTTGGGGTCGGGGGTAGTAATGCAAGTAGTGAGCTGCGTTCACATAGGAAGTCTTGCGTATAACCAACACTGTGGTACTGTAAGCAGGTGAGATGACCTCTCTGAGCCTCTTTCCATTCCTGTCCAATAGGGGGTGATAACCTCTGCTAACCAACTTTCTAGATTATGCTGCAAGTAAAGCAAGACAATAAATGTGAAGGTGCCATAAGGACTATACAAATGTAAGAAAATATTGCAATCATTTTTTAATTGTCAAGAGCTTCAAAGCCATCTTTGGAAATACAGAAATAAAGAACTAGAATTTTGTTTTCTGTTAAGAATTTGGACAATATAGGCAAGGTGACTTAGAATGAATTCAATATATCAACAACTATGCTCTGAAATAGGATTTTAAATAATCATTCTAGCCTGTGTGCTCTGTTCCATGCATTTCGCTGCTTTGCCTGCATTATCGTTACCTATTACTTGGTCCACTGGGGTGGTGGTGATCGTTGCCTCCATTTTACAGATGAAACAATTGAGGCTTGGAGAAGTATTATGTCCAAAGCCACACACTTATGGAGTACGAGAGCAAAGATTTCGACCCAGGAAATCCAGTTCTGAAGCTTTTCTGCTAGCCAGTCTCCCTCCTGGCTTTCCTTTTCCAATCTCTTTCTTTCTTTTTTTTTTTTTTGGAATGATGGAGGTGATTCTTAGATATTTTTCTTTCTCTTCTTTTTTTTGTGAGGAGGATCACCCCTGAGCTAACGTCTGTGCCCATCTTCCTCTATTTCATGTGGGGTGCTGCCACAGCGTGGCTTGATGAGCCGTGCTAGGTCCCCCCCCCCCCGAATCTGAAACTGTTAACCCTGGGCTGCTGAAGCAGAGGCCACAAACTTAACCACTACACCACTGGGCCAGCCCCAATATTTTGCTTTTATTAACCAGTATTATAAAAATTAACTTTTGTTTTTGAGTGTTTTTTTGGGCTAGTTGTTGTTTCTTTGGTTTTTATTTTTGTTTTTTTTGATGGAGTGGTGGAATTTGCTGGTTAAAAAGGATTAGTAATGCATTTGCTCTGCCTGGAATTGGTCTGTGTCTACCTGCAAGCAAGGAGGAACATGAAAGTTCCTCAAAGCATCATTTGCATTGTGCACGTTGATTAGCGTAAATAACGAAATTCAGCACCTTGATGCAGTGGGTAATTTTATCTGAATGCTATCTAAACTACTGAATGTATTAAAGTGGTTCAACTACTGAATTGCCAATAAGTTTACTTCTTCGTGTGCCTGATATAAGGGAGGGAGCCATGATGTTAGTCATCACAAAGAGCAAATTAGTTCAGCTACCCAATTGATGATTATAACGTTTCACTGGGACTCATCGCAGCCTGTCTTGGGCACTTAAAGTATCCAGACTGCTGTAATCATAGCCATTGTCTTTAAGGAAGCTGTGTCCTAGAAGGAGTAATGGGATGCAACCATAACAAGGAGGGCTGGGTGGTGATTCTGTGTTGGACTGAAGGGAGACAGCTGATTTCAAGCATTTAAGAAATAACCTGCTATATGCTTTGCTCTTGATCTATATTTACTTCTCCCAACATAGCAAGTTGGTTAGTTACATCATCATTTGAGTTCTTCGTTGTACTTTAGATTAATAATCTTATCTATATGAAACTTATTTAACTCAGTAGTTTGAATTGATCATTTCCCTCTAATGCTGTTGGCCTTTTTTCTATAAAGCCAGATAGTAAATATTTTAGACTTTCAGTTTTTCTCTTGTATAACTCTTCAAAAATGTAAGACATTCTTACCTCAAGGGCCACACAAGACTATATTTGCCAACCCCTCTTTCCTATATTAGTGATATTTCTATAAATACGTAAATGTTCTGGCTAGGTTGCATCTGGTACAAGAGAGCAGATCTTAAGATCGTGGGTAGAACATCTGATACGTGTTAAGTAAAATATCCAGAAATAAGTTTCCTTGTTGTAGAAAAAGAATTGATAAATGTGTTTTAGAAAAGGGACTCCTGGCACATCTTAGGTCCATATGCAGGCACTGAACTTTTAGCAATATTGACAGTCATCTGATCCCAATTCAAAGATACAATGATTGAAGCTTGAAAGGTAATGATAATCTCAAAAAACTTAATCTTGAAAAATTAGTGAGTTAATTTCAATGCTTTCAAATCACTGTTTAAAGAAAATAATGTTAGAACTATTTTTCCATTGTGCTGAAGAAAGTATTTTCCTCTCAAAAAATAAGTAGTAAATAAATAAAGCTTTTTAGCCTTATATGTCTCTGACAATAAAACAAATATCTTCTAACTGAAGAAAAAAAGGCATGCAGATATGCATATATAAGAAAATCTGTCAGTAAGTCACGTGAGCTCTACCTGGAATATGTGCCCACATCCATCCACCCTGCTCCATCACATGCCACCCGTTAGTTCAAGCCACCATCCTCTCTCACCTGCACCATTGCAGTAGCCTCCTGTCTCTGCTGTCTTGCACTCTTAGCCTCATAGTGCAAATTGTAGCCAAAGTAGTCTTTTCAAAATGTCAAGTCCCTCCACTCCTTTGCAGAGGACTCTCTGTTGACCTCCCGTTGCACCTGGAATAAAATCCAAACTCCTCACTAACACCGATAAAATTCTTTACCAGATGTTTTTCCTGGAAGGCTCCTTCTGGTCATCCTGATTTCAGTTCAAATGTTGCCATTTTAGAAAGACCTTCCTCATTTGGTACAACATTCAGATATAAAACATCACCTTGATTTTATTCCCCCCGTAACTGTCATCACTTGACTTTCTTATTTGCTTAAGAAAATAAATTTGAAAGAACAGGAGATTGTCTGGATTTTCCCCACTATATTTCCCAGCCCTATTGCTATGTCTTGCAAATAGAATGTGCTCAGTAGATTATTTGTGAAATTGAATAATGAATCATTAAAAATGTAAGTGTCATTAAATCTATCTTGCAAGGGCAAGCACTGTTAACAATTTAGCTTATGTTTTTAGGCATTTTCCCTGAGTATATATTTTTGACAAAACCATACTGTGCATATTCCTCCGTACCTTTTTCCTCCAAATGATATATTAACAGTAAATTTTCCATATTTAAGTAAAGTTTAAAAGTTTAAGAGCTTTTCTGATACATAATTGGCATAGAATAAATTATGCATATTTAAAGTGTGCAATTTGATGTTTTCACATATTTATATATATGTGAAACCATCACCACAATCAAGATAATGAACATGACTGTCACCACTGAGTTTCTCCATGCCCTCATCCTGCTGTGTCCACTCTACTTCCTCTGTTTCTGTCCCCAAGCAACCACTAATTTGCTTTCTGTCTAATATTACTTTGAATTTCTTAGAACTTTGTATAAATGGAATCATACAATTTGCATAACTAAATAACTTTAAGAATAAATTGCCTATGTCATTTTATCATTTTTTTTTTACCATGTATTTAATATCCAATTTAAAGGAGAAAAAGATCTTTTTTTTTGCCTGCAGTCAGACTCTGTCTTGGTTTGGCTGGGGAGAGATATTAGAAGTGGCTCAGAGCAGAGACCTTTCATATTTCTCTTTGGATGCCATCAGAGCACTGACAAGGGAATAGAGAATAATATATTAAGCATGGCAACAAAGGTAGAATTAGTATCTTTGAATTTTCACAAAGAATGAAAACAGGTATGATGGATAAAAAAAGCAAAAGAACAAGATGAGAAGCTGGTGATTTAGTCTGTAGAGCTCCCTGGCCCTCAAGCACAGGGATAATTGACAGCTCAACAGAATTGGAGTTCTGGTAGCAAAGAAGCTGGGGGGAATGACTGTTGAGTAGGCAACCAATAGAATTCACCATGCTTGCTGAATCATAACCTCACATGATGCTCCCGTGAACCTCACATGTAGCAGCTTTCCATTCTCCACTCTGGCAGCTGCAGCTTATTGTTTTTTTCTGATGCACCTGACGGTTGCTTATAAACCACCTCTGGAAGACTCTTCTCAGAATAATTATCTGTAATATCATTTCTCCATAGATCATAGCTGCTTCTATTTCATGGGGTGTCTCCTTCTGTTTTTTCCCATTGAAAAGAGATCAGTGTCCACTTGAACAAGATTACTCAGCCCCTCTAAGTGGGGATAACTAATGAAGGAACACTTGACTTCATTTGGTTTGTTTCATTGATCTGAGAGGAACAGATTGGTTAAGCAATCCACACAATGTTCAATACTGTATCTGATTTCATTATTGAAGTTTGCAACCCTGGTAAAGTCACTACAAATTGATTAGTGTGATAGCAATCACTTTGGAAGATAAATTAATGAGAGAATGTTCATCTCTGTAAAAAAACTTCCATTTGGCAATTGAATGAAAGCCCCAGGACTTTCTAGCTTTAGCCACATGGATGCATAGCTTCCAAGTGTTAAAGTATCATGCTGCTCAGAAAATAGATTGAAAAGGGCACACACTAAATTAACTCTTCTACCATCAGATTCAAAGACCAGGCTGTGCCTAGAAATACTACTTGAATGCACTGGCACAGAAATTTATAAAGTTAAGGGATATAATGCCAAAAAACTCTGTTTAATTCCCCATGTCAGTGTGGTAGGAATCTTAATTGCTAAACACAACTGCAAAGTTTTGACAAGAGCTACACATAGTTGACTGAATGAATGAATGCTAAAGAGACTTTTAATCGCAAAGTCTCGGTTTGGCCAAAGTGGCAGATCCATACTTCTTTTGAGAGGTTTCTTGCTTTTGCTCCCCATGATTCTGGAACTTTTGGGTGCTTTTGTATAACTTCATGAGATGTGACAAGGGAAGGGAAGCTCGCATTTATTGAGCATCTACTATGAGCCAGGCCTACAGCAATGGGAAAGTTACACCGTGAATTTATCTCCATCCTCACTTCAAACTACACTTGGGGTGAGTATAGGGGTCCTAGCCTACTGCTATATTGAATTTAGAAGTTCAAGAGAGGAGAGGGTAGAAAAAGAAGTTGGAAGAGGGATAAAAAATTAATTGAAGAGAATAAAGTAGAAAATTATTATATAAGGCGTGAGTATTTATATGTCTTTTAAATTCTTTTATCCTATAAAAACTCACATCTTTTAAGATGTTCTCACTCACCAAAACTTGTGTATAGATTTAAGAAATCATATTTAAATGAGGTTCTTAAAAGCTGCCTGTACCAAGAGACTCTATAGCACCATGATTAAGCCCATATGCTGTATTGCTGGACTTGGTTGGCAACCACTGGATTCTACCATTTAACTTGACAAATCCTTGTTTTCTTGCCTGTACAATTGAAATGATATTAATACCTGCATCATGGGTGGTTGTAAATAAGTAAGATAATATCTGTAAAGTGCTTGATACAGAACTTGACGTATAGTGAGTGTTCCAGAAACGGTAACTCATACTCCCGCCCCCTTCTCCTGATGGTGATGATGATGACAACAATTTTCACTATCAATGTCATCATCACGTAGTCCAAATCTCATCTGATGTTTGAACTTCCTCTGAACCAAATGATCTTTCATCCTCTTCTTGAATGGCTTCTTAGTGACAAACTCAAAGCTCTCTAAGGAAACCCATTTCATTTTCAATAGCTTTTAGTTTAAGATTTTTCTTTAACTGAGTTCCATTCCTCCAGTGTTCAACTCACTTTTTTCTCATTCTTCTGCTTAAAGATTTTTGCTAGGCCTGGTGCTCACAGATTACTGGCACATTCTTTACTTTTCATTTTATTTCTTTTTTCAGTCTTTCTGAAAAAATAGTTTTATAGTATATGCCAAGTACCTTAAAAATGTTTATACACTTTGATCCAGTACTGACATTTCCACTCATTTTATGATATAGAAAAAAGCCAAACATAACAGAATATTGAAGGATTAGAACACATACACATGCCAGTGCTGTACAGAAGCCAGTCTAAGTGTTGATTCATAGGAAAGTCTGAATCGGACATATAAAATGGGATTTGAGGGTACACAAGTTTGTCGATATTTATGAAAGTAAAGAAACACCTGTGTTCTCCTTGAAACTCTGAGTTGGTCTTCCTCACCATGAATTTTTACATTTGGATCTATCATCTCTTTGTTTTATGGAAGGATGAGGGGTTTTTTTCATTCTTTTTTCCCCAAGGAAGATTGGCCCTGAGCTAACATCTGTGCCCATCTTCTACTATTTTATATGTGGGATGCATACCACAGCGTGGCTTGATGAGTGGTGTGTAGGTCTGAGCCTGGGCTCCAAAGCAGAGAATCCTAGGCCACTGAAGTAGAGCACACAAACTTAACTGCTGCACCACCGACCTAGCCACTAAAATCCATTTTGATTTTAGTATGACATGAACTGAGATTTATTCCACCAGCCTGAATTACCAAGACATATTTAGGCCAGAAGTTGAAAGCCCCTAATAATTCAATTAGACCAATCACTTCACTTAACGGATGGGGCCCGAAGGTCCAGAAAGGAGGTAGGACTTACGAAGTGAAAGTCAGAACAACAATCCAGGATTGCAGTATTCTTCCATATCAACACACTGTCTATGTAGTAATTAATTTTCCCATGACACTGTGTTCAGTACGATAAGTTGAGTTATGCATGGCCATTTCCCTCTCATGAGGAATAACTTACTGGAAGGCATATTAACTCCCTGAGAGAATTCACAAGTACTGAAAAAGGAAAATGGAAAGAACAGTGGATAACGCAACAAGACTGAGCTTAATTATGGCTGATCTAATCATTGAGATGATATTCTCCATAAATTTATTGTGAGGGTTAAATAAAGTAACTTAAGTGACTCACCTTATAAACCATTAAGTGAGCTATTAATATGATGGTTTATGACAGAAGTTAGAAACTGAATCCAGCCCACAGATATAGTTTATTTGCCTCACACAGTATTTTCCCTTTAACACGAATTTGTTTCTAATATTTAAATATCTGAAGATTTCACATTTTAAAAAAATCTACATTTTGTGATTCTTATGGAAAAACAGAAAATCTGGCAGAATGGTTTGATATTCCTAATGGCTAGAGCTGAGTGGCAGCTGGGTTCCTTAGATGGGCATTTGTTCTCCAGTTTGCCATAGTCTCCACCAATCTCTATTGTCTCATACCCAATCTACTTAAGCCATTTATATTATGTGTCCTTAAAGTCCCTTAAGGATGTGGCTCCTGGTTTATGGAATTGAGAATGTATATGTCTCATCATGCAGGAGTTCAGATTTTAGGTTGACTTCTTAAGAATCATAGTCACTCATGACTCACTGTTGCTCTCTTCTCATTTTGTTTCTGTCTTGCTCCAGTTTCTCTTAGTGGTCTAGCTCCTGTGGGTTTTGAAATTGTATGCAACCTCAATGGCAAAGGATAGCAGTCTTAGAGCTTCTGGAGAGCTCTGGCCCACCACAGCCATTCCCCACCCTGAGTCTCCTAGAACATGCCTCCTTTTTGTCTTTATTCTTTGAACCACAACAGAGCATGACTAGGGAGGAGGCAGACAGGGAGAAGAAAGTTGAAAATTTGGATTTGGCATGCTCTGCATGAGCAAAAGAAACAAAAGTAATGGGGGATGGCAGACAAGCACATGCTTTGTCTGAAGAGGCTCCATTGACAATTTAGTTGCAATGAGAAGAGCCTGTGTCTCCGGTTAGTTTAGAAACCAAATGAAGGCGGTGGCTCCTCCTCAGTAAGCAAAACAGCTTCAACTCCCAGCTGAACATATTGCACACAAAACAGTATTTTCCATGCCACTTGCATGGAACACGAGCATCTTGCTGTCTTTAATTAAGAAGTTAAGTGGACCATGAAGTATTGCCTGAGTAAATAAACGTGATTTGTACTAAGTCAGAGGGGTGCATTAGGCATCTTTGCATTTCTTTGCTCACACATAAATTATGGAGATTATTAAAAATTGGGAAAGGTCGTCTGTAAGCCCATCTGTACTGTGAAGCTGATTGTCATTCCCGAAATGTATCTATCTTTTTACATGTTGCAATTTATTGTGGACCGTAGCGTGAACAAGCTGCTTACCATTTTTTTTTTTAACAGATACAAACTTTGAATAGATTGACACTTATTACTGTGATTGGTTTGTTTGTTTATCCTGGGAAACAGAGATAGTTATTCAAAGACTTTTGGTTGCCGTAGGATTAAAATGGGCTGATGGGTTTTTTGTTCTTCCTTTAAATTGGGAGAAATTGACTATGTGTGCTTTTCTTAAATGTAGTTCTTGCTGGAAATATAAGAGTCATTGAGGGCTTTGGTCAGATCTCAGTCATAACTGTATCAGACAAAGCTTTGGTAGAAGTAGGTGCAAACTTTAAATGAGGCTGAGAATGTCTAATTGTATGATTTGAAGGCCGTTGGGCAGGTAGGCGACCCCAATTCGTTCTTGTTGCCTGTCATGTCATGGTGTCCAATGATCCACCAGTAGAATTCCATTAATTTGAAGACTAAGAAATATTTATTCATGTCAAACGCCTACTGCAAATACTCCTTGCCCCCATGTGCATACACCTTTCCACAAAGGATTTGAAGTTGCTTATAGAAATATGTGCAGTAACACAGTAAGAAAACATATAATGGGTTAAGATCAGGGAAAAAATAAATGAGAGTGTGAGGCAGAGGTGGAGGCTATTTAAAAGACAGGCCAGAAGGTCTATGTAGTTTTTCTTGCTGTGCTTGGAGTTTGGTTATGAAGTTTCCAAACAGAGAGAGACAGTCTCTTGGATAAAGCCTTCTGTCTATACCCTCTAGAGATCGATTCAGTGTCCTAGATGGGGAGGAGAGTTAAGGTGGCCGTTTGGTGTTCTAGAAAGTACACTAGATTCAAAGTTAGGCAATCTGAGTTCTCTTCTCATTGTCCTGTTGATCAGCCCTGAGCCCTTGAACAAGTCATTCCTCTTCTCTCTCAGCTTCTTTATCTGTGAACTGAAGAAGTTGGACATGCTCACTGGTTTTCTCTATTTTTTTAAAGGCATGGAATCTTTTTTAAGTCAAATTTCACTTGGAACTCCAAAATCTGGACCAGATGGAGACTGAGCTGCTGTGGTTGGGCAGGAGATGGGGCGCTGCACCTGTCGCCCTCCCTGCCCTGTCATGGGCCACAGGATGCCAAGGCCCTAGGCACGTTCCATACACCACAGTCTGAGAACCACCAGGCTGGATGACAGCCTTGCTCGCTTCATCTAGGCCTCTGCTCAAATGGCACTTCCTCATGGAGACCTTCCCTGACCCTTCCGTCAAAAATATACCCTTACCTAGTAGCATTATTTTTCTTCATTATATTATATCATATCAAGTACTTAGGTATATTTATTTCTATCTATATAGTATATGTATATATTGCACAATTATGTATTTATATGCTTACCTGTTTGCCTCCCCTATTACTATGTAATATCCTTGATGGCAGGGAGAGAGAAAGTGATGGGTATGACCAGGCTCTGGAGCATCAACTTCCTGGATTCAAATCCTGCCACCACCATTTACTAGCTGTGTTACCCTGAGCAAATTACTTGACATTTTCTTTCCTTCACTTTTCTCATCTGTAAAATGGGCATAATAACAGCACTACCTCACTAATTTATTATAGGATTCTAAGAGTTAATTTATTTTATATAATTATATAAAATTTGTTATCTAAATTTTACTGTTTATAGAAAACAACCTTGAATATAAAGCATTATTTAAAATTTCAATATTACTGTTTGCTTTGTTTACGGCTGTACCCCTAGTTGCTGGACTAGTGCCTGTCACATGGAAAGAAAGCAAATTGTTTTTTTTAATGAATGAATGTTCTCTTAGGATCCTTCTGGCTCAAAGATTCTATAAGAGACTCTCAGGTAGAGAGAGAAAGACAAATTTATCTTTCATAGGAGCTTATAGATGGATTAATTATCTATGTCAGCTGCATACTAAGTATTCTATTATGGAAAGGATGGCATGAGTAACTGTGAGGCATGAGGCCATGGGGGAGTGGGACAGACTAGGTGGAAGAAATAGAAGTGGTATTGAAAGTGAAGGTCTGGAAGCCCATCTTGCCTTCCTTTGCTGTTTTGCCCTGCTCTGAGCCTTGATTCATGCCATCCACAGGCTCACGAAAGCGCCCAAGTGCAGAGCTGTACGTTACAGGCAGGAAAGTTCAAGAGAACAAAACTAGTACTTCTAGCCCTTCGGATCACTGAGCTTCTCTTTATCATCACTATGGCATATCAGCATCATCTTACTCTTGGTTTTAGAAACATCCCAGCCGCCTATAATGAGTGCTTGGTGCAAGACTGCTTCTTGCTTATTTTGTAAATAACATCTAAGAGTGAAAAGTGCACACCAGAGTCTGTTGTGGTTTGATTTATGTTCCTTTAATGGTAGGAAGTGTCCTACTTTTGTTAGGTGGCATCTCACAGCCGATATTACCTGCTGAGTACTTGGGGAGAATAATGGAGAGAGAAGCTATCTTTAAGGAAGAAGGATGTTTCAGTATATTCTTATAAGTTTTGTTATTCTTCACTCCTAAAGGGCTGGAAAAATTGTCACTTTAAAAAACTTATTTCCTTAACGCTTCAGTCAAAACATACTCATCTCCTGGCAACTCTTGTTCACATCCAGTGCTCTATAATTGCTGTGGGTGTGTTGCACTATTAGTCTTAATTTTAAAAAACTTGTTCATTGTCAAAAACACGGATAATTTTTCAGGAGATGTAATTTCAGAGGCTGAAAAAACACTTCTTCACCATGTGAAATTATAAGCAAATACGTACTCTTACTTTGATTTTGTGATCTCCATCAACAGATGGGCATAACCTTTTGATGCAGTGCTCTGTAGATTACTACCAGTGATGTTTCAAATGGCAGTTGCCTAAATTATGAGTGTTGGACTTTGCATTTCCATGAAGGATTCTGTTTTTATCAGCAATGATTCTGCCTCTAGGCAAATACCAAATGGTCCACAAAGTAAATGAGGCTTTTAAGATTGATAAATATTTTCCAGATGTACTTGTTGCGTATTGGAGGGAGAGGTAAACTGTAATAAAAATCGCCACATTGAAAGAATGAGACAAGCAAACTATCCTGTTTTTTCTTTGCTTGGTGCAACAAGGTAGATCTCTTTCCCTAGTAAGCCACAGCTTCCATTTTGTAACATCAGAGTGACGAAAATAAAAAGTGGCATCTCTACCATAACAGACAGATACAGATGGTACGATAATTGCAGTTTTCCACTACCAAGCTGTGTAGATTGGTTTTAGCCCTTAGTTAAAGCTCAGGCAGTTATGTTAGAAAATATGAGAGGAGGGGCCAGCCTGGTGGCTTAGTAGTTGAATTCACATGCTCTACTTGGCAGCCTGGGGTTTGCAGGTTCAGATCCAGGCACGGACCTACGCACCACTTATCAAACCATGCTGTGGCAGCGTCCCATATATAAAACAGAGGAAGATGGGCACAGATGTTAGTTCAGGGCTAACCTTTTTCAAAAAAAAAAAAGTATGAGAGGAATGTTATAGAAAAATGAAGCATCCTTAGGTAGCAGCTCATTAATAGATGAGAAATGTGTGAGTATTCATATCATCGGATGGATATATAGTTCTCATGTTTGTTTGACTTCAGTTGCTAACAAAACAAGGTTTTTAATTTATTTCTTAGCATTCCCAGTAATTTTGTGACTTGTCTTACTATGTGAGTTTTCAGAGATGTGGAATTCACCCCCGTGCTTTCTATCGCTGCCACAAAGAGATCACTGAATCACAAAGTGTTTCTTTCATCATGTCTTAGTGGCATTCTGGTTCCGGAGGTACAGGAGGAAGTTTAATGAAAAGAAGACATGATTTGACAACAGTACAACAGAGTTAATATAAAAAGATGGCAAACACCAACACAGTCACGGATTGTGGGCGACAGTTGCCCCCTCAATCAAAACTATGGTAAAGTTATGTGGTTTTGATTTTTAAAGTTGACCCATATGGCAAAAAGTGCCTCTATTTTAAAAATTAGCCTTGAAAAGTCCTTACATCACCACAAAGTATAATATCCATGGCTTTATATGCACAAGCTTGAACAGTAAACTTAGTGGCCAGAAGAGCCACTGAGGCTGGACCCAGCAAAGGAGTAAAAACTCTTAAGCAGATGCCTGGACCATTCTGTTCTTGAGATAACTAACAAATTGATACCAGGAAATGGGGAATGATTAGAAAATTTTGAAGTGTTGCTAAGTGTCTTCAGGGTTTTTGCTGTTTTGTTTTAATATTGAATATCTGTAACATATTAACATATTAAAAGATTTGCTGTTGTGGAGATTAAGTGCATTAATAGGTGCTAAAGCACCTTTCAGAAAGCCCAGCCCATAGTAATAGCGCCTCAATGTTTGCTGAATTTGAATCTAAATAGTGTGTGATCAGGCCCTCACATTGCAATAGCTAACAGACACAGTTCTAGCGTAAAATTACCTCATTTGTTCCTTATAGTAACTGTAGGAAGGACCTATCATTTTGATCTTCTATTTAGAAGTGAGCAGTCAAAGCCTTTGAAGGGTTTAGGAAGAACACACATCTAATATTCCAACCTGTGTTGACTCTAACACCCGTCTTCTTAACTGGAATCCTATGTTATCTTGGGATAGCAGACAGCAGTTAGATACTGGCCTATGCTATAGGCCTAACTTACTTTCCCTGCAACCCAAGGAAACATGCAGGACCCTTGCCTGTTTCCTGAAGAGGAGAGCATCTTATTTCCTTCTCTGCCAATCGCAGTTTCTCTGGCCATTCCCTACACCCCTTCAGATGGCCTCTCTTCTATAGTTTTCTCTCATGCAGTCACAGCTTCCTATGGAGGCCATTTTTTCTCCATTTAAACCACAGATTTCCTAAATTATACTATCTCCCACTATACCGTTACTTCTCTCTAGTCACATAGCCTTCTGTTCGAATTGTATTGCACTATCTATTTGGAAATAATCAAGGATCCATTGCTAAGTAAGTCTGACCCAGGAAAAATGCCATGATATTCTAGAGATCTTCGGTTCTGTAAATAGGTTTTTTTCCAGAACCTCAGAATACAAGTTACTGGTTTCTCGTTCTGAGCCCAACAAAATGAAACAAATATAAAGTTATAAAAACCTATAGGAATTCCAAATTTCCAAAGACCTGGCCTTTCTTAACTCTGCTTCCTTATCTGAAATTACAGGAACGCAAAAAATATGGATGACTATTTTCTCAATTCTTTCAATTCTCCAAATATCTAGCACCATCCTAGATTCATAGGAGAGAAGTTAATTCATCATATATAATGGATGCCTTGGGGGCATTAGGGCTAAATTAATTCTGGAGAAAGGATCCTATCTTCTTGATTCTCAATTCAATTTCTCTTATAAGTTCTTCAAATATACTAAGTACAAGATCCCACTACCATTCTTATTCCTTGAACTTTTCCTTCCATTTTTTATCAACTCAAACTGACTCATTTGCAAAATAGTTTAAAAGTACCCCCACAATACAGTAAAGATTCTTGGACAAAATTTTCTTACCTTTTTAAGATGAACACTTTTCTTCCATCTCTTTCAGGTATTATGCTGGGTATGCATATCAGTCAGTGTAACACCACTAATGTGTGTATTTTCTTGGTCCAGTAAGCATCAATGGCAGCCAAGGAATAACTGAATGTTTTCATGATTATTTGCATAATTTGTAATTAAATGCAGATACTATATTTGGGCACCATCTATGTGCCCATCATTCTGGTTATTTGAAGTGAAGATTTACATGATGAACTTGTCTGGTCCTACTCACCTGCATGCAGCTATCAGAGGTGCCCCACACTATACACCCAGCAGTGCACAAAAGTGGAACTCTAACTTTATCCCGTGTTCACAGTCATAAAGTAACTAATCTTTCCATGTGTTCACAGTCTTAGTCTTACATTGCTTGCCCTACTTTACCCTCTACTCCATTTCCTAACCTGTTCTCAGCCCTCCTCACTTCTAAATCCCTCCACTGTGACCTTGCCCTGAGTTGGTTCCTTATATTCAGTTCTGCTTCCCCAACTTTGATGTGTACTTTCTCCGTTGACCATGGGGTGAGTTCTTCTTGTTTGACTCTATAGCCTTCATTCATCCTAGTTTGTCACCCTACCTGATCCCCTCGAGTCCCCATGTGGAAATGCTCTCTCTGGATATCTCCATGCTCATGGGAAGACTTGTAATAAGATGACTGTGAAGGTAATATAGCACAGTAGGAAAGTACATGTGATTTAGAGCCAGACTAAAACTGACTTTGAGGCTTGGCTCTGCAACTCACTATCTTTGTAACTTGGGCCGTGTTATTTGACATCTCAACACTTTAATTTCTCTATCCATAATATGGGGCAACTGATAGTATCCTGGAATTGTTTTGAAAATTGAATGAGAAAACATGTATAGGGTGCCTAGAACAGTGCCAGCCACTTAGCCCCTATCCATGGCCACTGTTCTAATTAAAGGCTTCATGGCAGAAGAAAACCCTGAGACTGGTCTTGAAGGATTGGTAGTTTGGACACCTCTGTGTCATTGAAAATATAAGTAAGGTCCCTTATGTTCATTTCCATTTATTAATTCCAGTTACATTGGTCAGATGACTGATTTTGAATCCTACCAAAATTGTACCTTCTGAGCTGAATCAAATGGAAAGGGAAATCTCTCTTTTCCAGAAGCCAAAAGCCATTTCCCAAGAGGTGTGTATTCAACCCACACATGCAAATGATGCTGTGATGGTTTCATCAGAGGTTGTTCAGAATATTATACCCTGGTGTTAACTTTAAAGAATGATACTGGGCTGTTGCCTCTTGGTTCACGGGGTGTACCCACAAGGAAAACAGAAACAAAAGCAAAGGTAGGTAGCCCCACTTGTCACAGTTGATTGACTTTAATAGGTCCTGATTATGCTGCTCATATTCCATGAAATTAAAAAGCTTACAAATGTTATGAGCCATTACCCTTCCATTTAAGGGAGCTTATGACATGTTAGCAACATTTAATGAAATTCTTTTCAAAATGCCATCGGCAGACTCAATGAGATTCCATGTTGAAATTCGACTTAAAGAATTGTTTGAGAAAGTTTGTTCTCTACCTGTCTGTCTTTGTAATATGTAGAACCCACTTCAAGGCCAAAAGAAGTTTCTCATCAGTTAGAGGGTGATTTGCAGGTGTCAAGAAGTGTTTCTGCTTTGACCATGAGAGTGGTTCCCAGTTTAAGAAGAGATTACAAAGATTACTATATCTGTGTTTGCACTTACAGTAGGAGCTCAGAATAGCCTGCATTTTTACAGGCTGACAAATTTTAAAACTTAAGTCCTTTTTATTCAATTCTGCCTGTAGTCGTTGAAGATCTAAAACATTCTAGAAAATATTCCGAAATATTATTGCCTTCTCTGCCTTCAGTGAGCTCTTACAACATAATTTGAGAGATAAGCCTTTGTGCAAGTAAATAATTAAAACATGGGAAATAAGACAATTAAATCCTAGATTATATGGTACTGATCATTTATACAATAAAAGTTCAGGAAATCAAAATATTACAATCAGTTGAATAGGAATTTTTATAGAGAATAAGAAAGATGAGTAGTGAGACGTAAGTTACTTAGGAAGAATTAATACCTTCTGTTAAATCTTTCATTTTAGCTTTTATGATGGGGATATTTAAGTGCAATATCCGTTTATTTTGTCCGTTTGATTCTCAAGGAGTACTAGCCGTATCAGTATCTCATTGACGATGTCCTCTACTATTTTTTGAGATCTTATGGGTTAAGAAGTATACTATGTGCTTTCTATACCTTTTCCTTAAATCATCTTGGCAGTCTTAAACAGTAGATAATGTTATCTTCATTTTATAAGAGAGGAGAACTAATGTACAAAATAGATATTTTCTTCAGCCGGTGTATGGAGCAGTTGGAATTCAAATCTGGGTGTAAACTACCCAAACCATATGTTTTCTATGTCAATATCGATCTACTTTGGAAAAAAATATTATGTCAAGGGAGCCCCCGTTCTATCCCGTTGTACTGTGACCTCTTTTCAGCCGGGAGTCCTGTTGTAGGACTTAATCACCATTGTATTCATTTGTCTACCACAGAGCTTGACACTCAACAAATATTTGTTGAAGAAATATGTAATGGGCATGTTAAATAAGCAAAACTCATAATATAATTAAAATATAAACTTTTTGTCTTCAATATTCCTTTGACATTTGATTTGTGGGTGGTCTTCTCCTCTGCCTCCCCCATGAAAATTTGGGAAGTTCCTAGTGGATTTTCTGCCCACTTAAAAGTTGTAAACAGTGTGGTGGTACCTTAAGGAACAAAACACAGGAAGAAATCAGAAATTGTAAATGTCTCATCTAAGATATTTTTCAATACTTCAAACCTCATTCAAAGTTAAGTGTGTATTTCTTTTCCTTAGACACAGCCTTTAGTCGGGGGCTCCCTACCTTTGGGAGCAGGAGTAGGGTTCATTTCAACTGTCTCTGTTCTCATCTTCTCATGATTTTCTAGCTGCTGGCTATAGTTTAAGATTCTGGTGGTGGTAGACGGTGAGACACTTGTTACTTAGCTGGTGACGTTGTGCACTCTGAGACTAGTAGGTGGTTAAGCTGACTTCCTCTCTCATGAAGCATTTTCTGGATTCTTTGTAGATTCCCAGCCCATCTCCTACAACTATTATGGAAAAGTTGGTGAACCATTCCATTCCTGGATAGGGTACTTCATCCTTCCTTCTGTTCCACATGAAAACTTCTTGCCTCACAGGAAGTCCCCTTCAACTAGACTTCTGAGGGCTCCAGGACCACTCTCTCTCCCACTTGGCCCACCTCTGCTTTGTGACAAACAATCATACATACCTTCCCTGACAAACTCTGAGAGCGCACACTCTTTCTGAATTAGCCCTCTCCTGCCTCCAATACCCTCCAGATTCCCTGGTGGGAAGCCTCTGATGACTTTGGTGGCAGGGAAAACATGTCAAGATCTCAGAGTGGATTCATTGAATTCTCTTCTCATTGAGTTTGAGTTTAGAAAGCAGCAGCTCCCCTCCAAAAATATCTATTCGCAAATCCCCTCTCCTCCACATCCCTGACCCTTGCATCTTCTTGAAACCAGTGAGAATGTCTTGGATATTTCCGCTGTCAGTTTTGCATGTTTTGACATGATATCTTACTTTTGAATTTCACATCAATTATATCTTGGGGCCTGGTTGAAACCTTATTCTTAATATCCTCCTAAATATTTCCTATGATTGGCTGACGTTCAGGATAAAATGGTTGGGAGTGCTGCCTTAACTAGTCCCACCCTATCCTGTATATAAAGTTCTTGACACTGTGGTGGAAGGAAGAAAATGTTTACACCCACTCAGGATGCCCAAGTGAATAGAAAGAAAAACAAGGACCACAGTGCCTAGAAGAGGGATTTTTCTGCTTTCATGACTTTCCCTGCCATATTACCACAGTAGGCCTGGAGAAGCACACTAACTTTTCTTCCTGTAAGAGTTAACTAAAAGAGAGATGATGATGATTTCCTTGCTGCTGAGCTTCTAAGGGCTGTTCTGGTATGCTCTCAGAAGGAACCTTGGTTAATAAATCTTTCCTGGCTTTCTCGGAGCCCCAGGGTCTTTAGGATAATACTTTTGGCAAAAACTGCCTTTGAATAAGGTAAGCTAAGTGGTTGGCTGAAGGTGATTCTACTGGATGCTAAGTAGATGTCATTTGGAGCAATTCACTTCATTTTTTTAAAGGAAGAAAGCAAATATTTGAAAAGCAGAGGAGAAAAACTTCAATGGAAAGATGTTTCCAATTTTGCTGCATTTGGAGTTGAATGTACTCTACTTTTGTGCTTGTTGCTTTATTTTGATACCTTACCTTGCTGACTCTGTGATCTTGGAGTATTCAAGGATGAGGGGCCAGAATCTTTGACTTCCTGTACCTAGAGACTTCTCTCTCATGATTGACTGGAAGTTTGCTGCCATTTCAATCCCTCAGCTTTGTTCCCAGAGCTCTATGATTGCTCAGTATCTCATACAGGGCCCTCAGCAAGAGTTTGAGGACTTTATGTGAATTAAGCCACCTTCATTTCTTCTTGCCCTGCATTGCCTCTTATGGAACACTTTAAAAAACCATCTCTGAGCTACTTCTGTTTGTTTAGCATTGTGTTAAGTGTTTGAATGCATTTTATGGCATGGAACAGGTGCTCAAAAATTATTATTGAATCAGTGGAAAGAGGTAAGGGGAGAAGGAATGGAGGAAGGGGAGGGAAGGAAGGAATTTGGGGAGAGAGGCATGCCCTCTACTGTGATGTCTTGCTCTAGCCCAATTTTGCAAGTTTCACACTATGACTTCATCTTTTCCAATTTCTCTGTTCCATTCTGAATTTTTTTCTAAGTGATTCCTACTTGGAATTTAATTCCAAGGAAGCTATAGATAACAGCTAACAGTTTTACATGTTAAACTCAGTGGATGTGTGCATTATGTCAAAGGACTATAGGGAACTCAAAAATCACAATAGTATTTTTTGACCCTTTGGTAGAGGCTTTGGGGATACCATGACAGAGGGTGCCATGTGGTCCTTCAAAAATCATGGCGAAGAAGATATCATGCACTCTTCCCATGTCTGTGTCTGCCCTTTGTGTGTTGAGTGGTGCTTCTGCGAGCTGTAGGAGAAAGGGAAGTATGCCTGCTGGACTTGGTACACTTGGGTCTCCTTCTTTATATGAGTTCCAGCTCTGACACATTTCAACAAATGGATTTCATCTGAAGGGCAACAAGGTGTACTGGAAAAACCACAGTCTTTGGGACCACATAGGTCTCAGACAAATTGCTGAACCTGTCAAAGCTACATTTTCCTCATTTGTAAAATGTGAATATGAGCTCATGGAGTCAAGAACATTATAAGCACCATGCAGAACATTAAGTGAATAGTACATTTTCTCTCTTACATATACAGCACCCCTTCCAAATATGAATGATTGTCAATTCTATCTTTAGGGAAGGAAACAGGTTCTGAAAGGTTTTTAATTTGTCCAAAGCTTTATAGGCAGCTAGGATTTGAATCCGAGACTCCCTGACTCCAAAGTCCATATTCTTGACCATGATGTCATATTATCTAATTATCCCAAACTTGGTATGTCTAGATAGAAGGTAAAAATGACGTATGGTAAAGCACTGAGCACAATCCCAATGCATGCTAGGTACTCAAATGGTATTATTATTTATTATTTATTTTGTTTATGATTTCTCTCTGTATTTAATAGTTATTTAAGCAAGAGGTAAGAATTACAACTGTCCCTCTGGTATACCAGATATTTTTGGTTTTATTTTGTTTTTTCTCTGCACTTACGTCTGTGACAGTACTTGGATGTCTTCCAAGAGATGGCTTCCCTTTTGCATGTATAACCTGAGCTAAACCACATCATTTAAATAGACATTTGACTCCTATTCCTCCCTGAATATTTACGTGAGAATTTTGGACCTTAAATGCTTCTGTGCATTGGTGGACCTTAAATTTCTGATTAATTGAAGGATATTTATTGATCCTTACTTTGCATCCTAGTTTGCTGCTTTGTCTCATCACATAGCCAAGTGCTGATCAAATCCTGATGAGCCACGTTCTCCATGTAGAAGCAGTAAGCAGAGGTGTGGTGTTCACCCAGTTACCTTGCTATCAGTGTATTGGTCATGCGCAATTTCAATGGCAGTGGACTGTTCACTATTTTTCACAAAGATCTATTAAGCATCCCCCTGGGTGCTGGTCAGCAGACCATGAGCCGAGGATACAATTTTTCAAAAGATAAACATTTTCCTGCTCCCAAGGAGTTAATAATCTAGTAGAGGAGAGAAACAAGAAAAAACAAGTAAGCATCAAGTGTTCTAAGAGCTATTAAGAAGAGAAAGTGTGATAAGATGGTGACAGATTACAGAGGAGTCTAATTTAGATATTGTTGTTAGAGAGACTATTTCTGAGACCCAAAGAAGCTGGCCATGCCAAGAGCAGGGAGGAGGAAATTTCAAACCAAGGGAATGTGAATGCAAAGGCTGTAAGGCAAAAAGCTTGGTGTGCTCAAGGATCAGAGAGAAGGCTAGTACAGTTGGAGGAGTAAGGAGAGGAAAGAGTTGAACAAGCTGCCTACTACTTGTGTTATATACAAGTACAGCTTGTTGAACAAGTTGTGCAACTGAAAGCAAGTCTGTGTTGGTAATGTTGATGGCCTGGGGTTTTATACTAAATGAGCTAAGAAGTCAGGGAAGGATTTTAAGCTTGGAAAGGATGTATATTGTTTTTGAGACTGATGTGTGAAAAATAAACCATAGGAGGGAAGAACAGCGGGGGTAGGCAGATCAGGAAGGGACCTGCTCAGTGGTTCGAGAAAGAGATGATGGCAACTCAGAATGGGATGGTGGCAGAGAAAATGGAGAATTGAGAGACTGGAAAAATATTTTGGAGGTAAAGTTGAGTGGAGCTGCTGAGACAACCACTGGGAGCAGGGAAGGGAAGAGAAAGAGAGGAATCAATTATGATTCTTGGATTTCTGTTGGAATACCTTCTTTAAAAAGTGTATCAGTCTTGCCAAGATGATAAATTAAGTCCTTATTCTGGATGGAGAGCAGTGGAGGGAGGCTTCGCAAGAAGAAAAGGGAAATGAGATGTGTGGCAAACTAGGCTAACCTTGCGTATGCTATTTAATCTTCTACTTTATAGCAACCCTATAAAGTAAAAATCATGACATACACATTTTACATACAAGGAAATGAAGCCTCAGAGAAGTTAAATAACTTACCAAAGGTCACAGAGTTGGCAAATAAGAGAACCAGAAATTGAAACCAGAGCTATTTCAACAGTCTCATCTCTTTCTACAATATCGTGCTATTTCTGAGTGCTAAGATGATGCCGTATAACTTGATAACTTATTCCTTGAAAAGTGACTAGCATTGTGCCAGGCATCTGTTGAGTATTCATTATATACTGGTTAAGTAATAGATTTTAATTATGAGTGCAAACATTTGCCTTTATTGAAATGTCAAAGGTTTCAAAGGCTAGTGAATGTAAAATATACAGTGTATTTCAAGATGGGCTGATCAAAGCAGTAGACAGAATATTAGTGGGAAAAAAAGTTTATTTACATGCCTACTATGTGCAGGCACTTCTTCCTCGCCCGAGCTGAATTGGTGATATAAAGCATACATTCTCCCCATTCCCAAAATATATTTAAAACTTTAAATACAAGCTATACTAAAGGATGCTAACAGAAGTTCCAGGATTGATGGCCAAATCGTTGGTGTTGGAAGAGTTGAGAGGAAGGGAGAGAACTCGCTGTATATTAAGCTGGTCAGAGGATTACATCAGTGTTTGGAAAGATGACTTCTGTCATATTTGGCTTTGTAGATGTTTGATTATAACACACTCTGGGTCAGACTAGTCTGGGTCTAATCCACTTAGAGTTTGAGCATCTTTATCTTGGGCAAGTGACCACAGGTAGCTTATAAGGAAAAGAGGACACCTTTATAGACTAAAAGTTATTAAAACTCTGAGGAGGAGTTTACAATTGTAAGACAACAGGTCTAATTTGAAGAAGTTGTCTGTATATGCACGCATGCACATGTAAGTCTGTGTGTATTTGAGAAGCAGCTGAGGATGTTAATTTTTTAATGCCTTTGGGCAGGGTACACCATTCCCCAGACTGACACTGCCCCTGTCACCCTTTTTTGCCTTAAGCCAACCATTTCACCTATTTACAATAACCATCTTGTCTTTCAAGGTAATTTAGTTTGCATTGGCTATGTTAAATATAGTCGCTTTTGAATTCTACATCTAAATGCAAGATTTTATCAGAATGATTTATCTGCATTATGTGAGTGCAATCTGACTTTATGGAACCAGCTTATATGAATGCAACCAGCTTTCTGGAAAAAATTAAGTTAAGCACTCTTTCATATACTGTCAGGTATTATGCATTACACATATTAATTCATGTAATGCTCCAAGCAACCTAGCAAAGTAGGCACTATTATTATCCCTATATTACAGGGAAGAAAACAGTAAAATGAGCCTCAGAGAGATGGAATAACTTGTCTTAAAGCTAATAAGGTGCATAACCAACATTTCCACTTAGGCACTCTGAATTTAGAGCAAGCCTTAACCTCTTGTCTCTGCTGTCTCCCCTTAATAATAACCAACCTTGTGACTTCTGCTTGACTGCCTTGCCACACACTGGCTCAAAATGAAGAATTGTCAAGTGTCACAGCAAATCAAGGGCAACTACCAAGCAAGAATTCCAAAACAGGAGAACCAGGCACTAGTCCCCAATCTTTCGAGATTAGAACCTGCAGACCCTGTGACCTAGGTATGTGAATTCAGGAAAATAGAGGCAGGTACCCGAAGTGTAGACCAAAGACTGAAGTCCAGACGAAAGTAAGGCCAGGTCATGGATGTAGAAACCAAGGGAGATTCTGAGTCTAAGAAACTTCTCCAGGCAGAAGCTGCTTTTATGATATCTACAGGAACCCTGACTGGTTTCCTCCAGACCAGGGTTGATCAACCTCAGCACTATTGACGTTTGGGGCTGGAAAATTCTTTATTGTGAGAGACTGTCCCATGCCCTGTAGGATCTCTGGCCTTTACCCAGTAGATGCGAGTAGCTCCCCACACATACACCAGTCAAGACAATTAGAAAACATATGCTAAATGCCCCCGTTAACGACCACTGATTTAGATAAAGAATGCAAGAGAATCCATTCATTTATTCAACAGATGCTTGCTAAGTGCTGCTCAGTTTTAAAAATCATGTGATTTCAAGTGTTTCTCATGAAAGAGTTCAGTAAATCAGGACTTTTAAATTACAGTACTAGTCTGGAGACTTTGGACAATATGGCGCTGTTGTGGAGGACACATACTCTGGGTCAGATTGTTCTGGGTCTAATCCGTTTAGTGTTTGGGCGTCTTTATCTTGGGCAAAGTCACTTACTAACTCTCTTTGAGCCACAGTGTCCTTCTCTGCAAACTAGAGATAATAATAATAATAATACCTAACACGTGGATTTCTTGGGAGGATTAAATGGGATAATAAAAGTGAGAGGTGGGGCAAGTGCCAGACACATAGTAAGTGCTCAGGTGATCCTTACTATAGGTGTTGTCCATCAAATCCATGGGACACACAGATACTCCTTAGTGCTCTGAGCCAGCAGTTGCTGAACCCACTTCTATGGCTTTACTTTTAGGACAAGTGAGGTGGTTGTTCTCCTGTGATTGTAAGGAAACTTCACAAATTATGGTAGACCCTATGGAGTCAAGTGGATCTGGCTCCGTTTCCGCTGCAATTTTCTCGTTAAAGGGTTTAAGAGATTAACAACATCTCTTCAGGAAGCAGCTTGGAAAGCTGAGCTGAGTGTATTCCAGTGAAGAGGGATTTTCTGAATTAAATCTCCTCTGAGGAGCAAGGTGTGTGTGTATATAAACATAAGGGGGGGGACCTGAATTTCAAGTTAACGAGGAGTTGGTTCCCCCAGTCTAGGTGATATTAGCAAGAATGTCAAAGAGAGGCAAGAGGCAGATTACATCACTATCCTTCCTTTCTCTAGTCATGGGGAGAAATTTGAATATCATGCAGTAAAGAGCTAGCTTAGCTAGTAAAGACTGGCCTTCCGATCCTCAGTTCAATGAGTAATTTCCTGTGGGAACTTGGACAGATCGCTCAACCTACCTGGGTATCAGTTTATCTGTCAATTAAATAAGAAAATTATTTGAGAACTGCCAAATTGTGAAATTCAATTTCCAGTTGTTTCTTTCCCTTCAAGTCTTGAATGTCTGGACATGGGTATGATCTCCCCACAATCCACATTTCTCAGTCTGAGCCTTCCAAATAATCCCAAGTGAGGGCTCCAGAAGGTTCCAGAGCAAGCTCTCGGTTGTGGGTGACCAGAGGAAGCATTTTCT
This sequence comes from Equus quagga, assembly GCF_021613505.1. NCBI lineage: Eukaryota > Metazoa > Chordata > Mammalia > Perissodactyla > Equidae > Equus > Equus quagga. Next base: position 64,679,717 of record NC_060273.1, on the reverse strand, counting down.
TCATTCCCTAAAAGTAGAATTTTCCAGGGGCCGACCCCATGGCCAAGTGGTTAAGTTCGCAAACTCTGCTTCAACGGCCCAGGGTTTTACTGGTTTGGATCCTGGGCGCGGACACGGCACCACTCATCAGGCCATGCTGAGGCAGCGTCCCACATGCCACAACAAGAAGGACCCACAACTAAATATGTACAACTGTGTGCCGGGGGGCTCTGGGGAGAAAAACGAAAAAATAAAATCTTTAAAAAAAAATTTAGAATTTTCTGAATTATAACCACCCAGTACAGATTGGGGACAGGACATTATTGTAGTAACAGTGGTCTAGGGACTGGAGGAACAATCTAGCAAGAAATTGGGAGAAAAGAAAAGGACATTTATCAAGGGTGAAAAGTAAAGATGGCTTATTCTCATTTTGGGACATCTCAGGTTCAGCCCCTACATGGGGCCTTCATATGCAGTGTGTTTGCCATCCCAGTGTCTTCAAAATGCTGAATTTGAAGGTTTTTAGGTAAACGTGTATAGTCCCATCAATCCTAGGCATTACCACTCGCTACTGTTTGGCTCATGAAGATATTTGTGTCTTGTTTCCACCAAGTTTGAAATAAATACGGTGCTGGCAGCTTGGCAGCAACAAATGGACCAGAAAAACAAAAATAAAGGTCAGGATGGTTTTACTCTTGGCCAAGAAGGTAAAAGGTGGCTTTTTAAAAAGGCCAAAGAAAAATTAACTACGCTAGACAAAGACAACGTTTTCCCCATGGGCATTGGGATGTTTTATCAGGAGATATGGTGATGGTGATAATTGTTGATATTATTCTGAGTTATGAACTTCAACATGTACATGCATCAAGGTAATAATATTCGCAATAATACTGGTAACTACTATTCTCATTGATCTTGTTACCTTTGCCTTGACTTTGTTTCCCTGAATTTTAACACCCAGAGCTAGATGTGAGCAGCCTCATTTTTCAGGAAAGGAAGCAACATCTTAGTAAAGTGAAGTGACTTGCCCAGGGACACAGCTGGTAAGTGGAGGAGTCTAACCAGTCTGCTGACTGGGCGCCCTAGTCAAACGCTGGCTCTGCCACTAACTCTAAGTTTTGTCTTCTTTTCACATGGCAGTTTCTTTGACTGTGAAATGAAGAGATTAGACCAGCTAGTTCTTCAAGTCTCTCCTTGCTTTAATATCTCATTTTTCTAGGTAGTAAATTTTTGATTTAGGTATTGTCCCATAAAATGAAATACTTAATAAGATAATGAGACTTCTGTGTGTTTCAATTTAATGCCAAGGGGCAGGAGATTATACCTTCTCACACCCAAACTTTATCAAAAAGTCATTTCTATTGTTACAGTAAAAGGAGACGTGTACTAAGAGCTGTGGATTAATGTGGCGTCAGGGGCCTCAGGTTTCCAGTCCCAGCTTCCCTACTGCTACCATGGCTGTGACCAAGACACTAAGCCCCTCTGAGGCCGCAGTTTTGTCATTTAGCAAATAGGAATCACACATGCCCAGCCTGTCGCACAGGATTTGGAGATGGAAGCTTGCTTGTGTGGGCAAGGGAGTCCAGCACTGGGGGACGCTGAAAGAGTGTTGAGATAAATGGGATAAGGAAGGAGTCCACAGCAGGAAACCTGGCTTCAGCTCCTGGTTTTCTAACTAATCAGCTAATGTGTCATGTGGGTGTCACTTTCTTCATTTGAAAAATGGAAGCATTAGTCTAGATCAGCATTTCTAAAACTATCTGTCAGGGATGAATATCCTTCAAAAACGTCTGAGAGATAAACGTTTGGAAAGCACAGCATACTCTATCCCTCTCTTAAATATTAGCATTAGGATATTCTGAGATGCTCTGTAGTAAAAAAAAAAAAAACCTCACAATTTTTTTTTAACTCATTTGCCAAATTAAGTTGACCCGTGGAACTCTTTTTTCTGGAGTACTTGTTAACATCCCATGAAACACAGTTGGGAAATTCAGAATTAGATGGTGTAGTTTTCTGAGGAATTATAAAGAGAGATCATGATTTATCTGTTGTATCTATGTGTCATCTATAATGTTGATCAACTTTCTTTCTTCTGTCTCACATAAAATTCTCTCTATGTCTCACATAAAATTAGCTCTGCCCTCTTAGTTGGAGGGCCAGCAGGCATGTATACATGTGTGTGTACATGTGCATGTTTTATTAGCAAGTATTTTGAATACCATTGTATCTACCACTGTGGTAGGTTTTATGGACAACGGAAGAGCAACATAGCACACAGTCCTTGAACCTCCATTGTGGACTTTGCTATCTATGAGGGAAGTCCTAATGCTGAATGATTTTCCGATGGTTTTATGTCATTGAATTCTGTAGCACTAAATGCGCTATCAGGCAAAAAATAGGAATCATAATAGGCTGAGGTTATTAGAGAAAGCTTTACGGAATAGATGAAATTTTGTGTAGGTCTTGAAAATTTGTGCAATATGATGTCGTCAGGCAGGAATAATATGGAACAGGCAGGAATGGAGCCAGGACTGAAGGGCAGGAGAAGTATCTGGACTTGTTACAGTGGACCCGGGCAGCCATCATAAGTTATTGAGCAAAGAAAGAGCATGACGGGAATGAGTTTTAGTGGAGAGAGATCTGGGAGGTGAGGTCGGCAGGAGGCCTTTGGTGTAATCCCAGGACAGGTGACTGGCTATAGTAAGGTATTGTAATGCAAGAAGCAGTACACTGGATTTCAAATAAGAAAAATTTCAATTGTGTCCCAATTCTTTTATTTAAAAGCCCCACCTTTATAAATACTTTATAATTAATTTAATGACATTTAAAAGTAATTGTGTTAATTTTTGGTACCCTTATGCTTCAGCTACCCATTTCCCCTCCAAAGACGCCATTATAATTAACAATGTCTTGTGCATCCTGCCAAAGCAAGTTCCTCAACCTCAGCACTATTGACATTTGGGGATGGATAAGTCATGATGTGGTGGCTGTCCTGTGCATTGTAGGATGTTTAGCAGCATCCTTAGCTTCTACCCACTAGATGCCAGTAGCACCCCCTCCTTCTCAGTGGTAACAAACAAAAATAACTCCTGACAGTGACAGATGTCGCTTGGGAGGCATAATCACCCTGGTTGAGACCCACTGTTCCAGAGATGTTTTAGAAAGAGGAATCACTGTACTAAAAGATGGAAGCAATGTTGCTATGACTTTTGTATAAATAAAAACTGGGAACACTGAAAATTGGGTTCAAGGAGTCAGGCCTCTGTCAATGGAAGAAGACTAAAAAGTCAGTCAGTTATGTTGTTTTTGGCTGCAAGTGCAGACTTACACTATCTCGAATAGGAAGGAAACCCACAGCTTACTTGACAGGTGGCCTTGAGGGAAGTCAGACTTCACATCTGGTTGATTCAGGAGGTGTTAGTGTCATCATGGACTCGGTTCTTTCTGGGCTTTGGGTCTGTCACCCATAGCATTGGCCTGGTTCCCCTCCGGTTATGAGATGGCTATCAGCAGCAACTGTGTCTAATTGCTTTCTTATTTGTGTCCAGTAGTAGACAAATAGCCTCACGCACTAAAGATGAACAATGCTTCTTTCCCAGGAATCGCCAGAACCACCAGAAATCTTCTCTTCATGTATTACTGGCCCAAATTGACTTAACACCCTACCCTATACCCTATTCCCTAAGCCTCTTACTGACAATATGGATAAGATCAGCTTTGTAGAGTGGATAGTGGGTTCTCAACCACAATATCCCTTACATGATCTTTGAATGGAAAAGAGATAATCAGATAAGCATGGAATATGGTGATTTCAGAATGGTACTTCATGCACTTTGAGCCTATCACCATGCATATAGATTTAGTGTTTGGGTCAGTGAAAATAACACATTGAATAGAAGTTGGTTCATGAAAACACCCAAAGGGAGAATTTACTGAGCAAGTATGAAAAGGGAAATGAGCCTAGAGGGGCAAAGACCATAACTTTGGGGGAAATGGGATATTGGTAATTAAGTAAATCGATAGTTTGAGAGCTTTGATCTTGGTTGTAAGCAGGGTTGGCTCCACTCCTGTTAGGCATGTGATCTTGGCCAAGTCACTTTACCTGTTTTGTTCTCCTTATTTACAAAATTGGGAAAGTAAGACCTTCCTCATAACACTGGTGGGAAGATTAAGTGAGGCAGTGCACACAGAGCCCTGAATCAAGTGATGGGCATCAGAGAGCGATAATGAACAGTCATTGGTGACGGTAGTGAGGTGACTGTTACTGAGCTGGGAGATGTACATGGAGTGAGCAAAGAAGAGTAAGGAGAGGCCACTGGAAGAGTAGAGCAGCTGCCTGTGGCCTTGTGGGAGGAGAAGATGGCTCTAACATCCTGAGAGAGCTTTAAAAAATGTTCTAAAATATCCCATCTCCAGGTAAGCATCACAGTACTTTAAAATTTAGCTCAGCCCTGAGCTATTTAAAGTCCTGTCAATAGACAAAGTTTGCTGGCTCAGATGGGAAGTTATTTAGACCATCTCTCCCTTCACACTACCTCATTCCCTTCCCTGTGTCAAAGGACAAAAATCTGTTATTTAAACTCCAAAAAGAGAAATCAACCTAAATCTTGGAAGTATGCTCAGTGTCTTTAGGAATATTTAATATTCCATGAGCATTTAAATATGGTATTACCTTGCCCAAGGTACAATATCATCTTTGATCACAGATTGGTACTAAAGGAACACATCTGTTCCATGGGGTTTTTTCCAGTAAAACAGAATGTTGAGTATGTCCATCATCAAAGCAGGATGTACACAAATTGTCAGCCTAGATGCAAATGCATTCGTATTTTTTAGCCCTAGATTTTATAAACCAGTTAAAATATTATTCTACTGACTTGGCTACAAATACTCATCTTTTATATCAAACGTACATTTTTCCAACACCTCCTATATGCAGAGCATGGACTTGCTCGGTGCCTGTGCAGAGATTTCTAGGTAGGGTAGGAGATAGAGACCTACAAGGACTTGGCATTTACTAGACATGTTCTACTCCAGTAAATGAGCCGGAAATAGTATATTCTAGATAGAAATAAGTCTGTGTTCTTGTCTAATCTGCTTAGCCACCTCATTGCACTACGCCATGTTCACTTTGTCTGTTAATGGAGGCATCAGTTTTTTCTTTGATTACATGATCTTTAGGTACTTTGTTCGTATGCTAAGTGTTCGTTAATAACCTCTCCTACTCTTGGCTTTCTATGTCATTGCCTAACCTCAGAGATAATAGGCAACTGGACTGAAATTCTTATGTCTAATTCTGACTACGGTGCCCAAACCCTTTCTGCTAAAGAACTCTACTTCAGAGGTGGACAAGAAGTAATCACTGCCGCCAGGAAATTTACTGTCTCATAGGTGAGTGAAAACTGAACACAAAGCATCATCATCATCATAAAAACAATAGCTAAGAGTATTGAGCCCTTACTGTAAGCCAGGCACCAATCCAAATGTTTGACGTACATTAACTCATTCCATCTTCACAAAAAGCCTCATGAGGTTTCTACCATTATGAGACCAATTGCACAGGTGAGGGGAACTGAGATGCAGAAAACCAAAGTAAAAGCTGACATCAAAGAGTCAGAAAGAGGTGAATCCAGGATTTAAAACCAGTAAGTCTCTCTCATAACTCATAACCACTGTGCCACCTCTCATAACCATACTGCAAGGTTACAAGTGCATGGATCCTAAGAGAAGTATGGAGAAACTGCATTTCTTACCTTAGTAAATGGGGAAGGCCTTGGGGGAGGAAGTGGGACTCGATCCGGGCTTCGAGGAACAGGGAGGATTTGGTTATACAGAGCTGGGGAAATGGGCACGCCAGGATAAGAGCTTTCCAGCTGTGAGCAAAAGGGAGGAGATGCTGGTGACTGTATGAGGTATTTGTTTCACACTCTAGTTGGTTTGGCGTTAAGCTATAGGATGGCTTTGCTCCCCCTTGAACCCCTAACCTCACTGCCACCATTGACACCTGTGCAGTGCAAGCCTGGGACACACCAGTAGTCCCACGAGAGCTGACTTTATGTCCACAGATTTATCCTCAGGTTCCTCTGTCCACAGATACATCACCAAGCACTCCTGCTCCCAGAGTCAGTGAAGGGAGGTTTATGACTCAATTTTATTCCTTTGCTTGTGCAGACAAGTGGCTTCAGTTTTGGAGGAGTCGTTTGAAATAAAACATTATTAGATTCCCTCTTCCCAAGCCCCCTCTCTTGGCCTGTGATTCCCTCTGAGTTAAAGCTCAAACCAGGACTTGCTGGAGAACTTTTCCTCTGTGGACTAAAGACGGTCCTTAATTAGCAAATAGAAAGTTAAGAATTGGGACACAATGCGTTTTAACTGTGGGCTTGAACAATTAGGAATTAGCATGCCACACAAAGACGGCACTTGACTTTTCATTTTCCTTTTCTGCCTTTGTAGGTCATCGTCTTTGCTTTAATGAGGTAAACAGTTATGAGATAAAGAACTTTTCCAGAAAGACATCCCACTTAGTGTACATATTCCCTCATGACTTGACTCTCTCGTCCTTCCAGTATTCCTACTTAAACTCAGCTACTCTTCCTCATCCCTAAACATAATCCTGCCCCCAGATCTTCTCTGACCTTGTCCTTGCATTCACCTCATCAGTCCTTAATCTTTGCCCCTCCAACAACACAAGCATGCCCAACCTTGCCTTTGCACTTACTTTTCTGGCTGCTTGGGAAATTTTTAGGTGAGATGTCTATCTGTCTTATCCCCTTCCTTCATCCAAATCTCTGTCCAAATTCCCACAATTTCAGAGTATCCTTCCAATAAAAGATTTGCCGTTCCTAATACTTAAACCTTGCTCTATTTTTCCTCTTAGTGCTTATCACTACTGGACTTATTAATTATTTATTTGCTTTCTGTCTCACAATCCTTTTCTACACACACACACAAACACACACACACCCCCTGGATCTTCTCTGATCTTCCAGACTATTACTCTCACAATGTCACAGTCAAGTATCTCCTTCCTTGCTCCTCCCCTCGAATGTACATGCCCATGTGGAAGAGGACAGGGACTTTTCTGTCTTGGATTCTGTATCTTTAATGCCGAGAACAGTGCCTGGCACATGATGAAAACTTGATAGTCATTGAGTGAATGGAAGTGTGAAATGGAAAGAAGTGAAGGAGAAAAGGGAGAGGAGGAGATAAAGAGGAAAGAAGATAGAGAAAGGAAGAAACCATACATGATATTTCTGCTTCCATGTTTGTTAGGTTAACCATGTCATAGAGACTTTCAGTTCTACGAGAGAATTCTCCTGGTCTACCAATCTCTCCATTGATACTTGGTGATATGCTGCATGCTACCCTGGATACAGAAATCACCATTTCCTCATTTGTCCATTCTCTGTTTTCTCACATTCTGCTTTTCCCAATAGTTTCCACCTATTTTTCCCCATTCTTCAAAGGCCTGATAAAAATGTCATCTTGCCATAAAGCCTTTCCTGACTAATAAGAATGAATGGAGTTCTTTATTGTCCTCTTCACTTCAGCTGACCAGGACACACTGGGGCATTTGCTTTGGCCTGTTTAAGGGGTAGATCTGTGATACGCTGCCCAGGCCTTTGTCCACAGCATGGACATCTGTATGCAGGCCCTCCCCTCTATGGATTTGCCATTCAGCTATTGAGGGTAACCTAGAACTCATGCCACAGACACACAAGCACGTGTTTCTCTCTAGCACTCCACTTCTCTCTTCATTTCCCCTGATAACATCAGGGTCAGAGCCTGTAGGGCATATGTGTAAATAGGTTTCCTCTTGGTAACCAACTCAGGTGACTGAGTCCTGTCTACCTGGTGTTCTGTGTTAAGAGAAACTGTGAAACTGAATCTGAGCATGGTGAAGTGGGCGGTTATCAATTAGCAATGCCTGCCTTAGGCACAAGAGTGGGAAGCTGGGGGTAGCACAGTTTCATGTTTGCCATACCTGTCCTACTAGGATTGAACATCCTGTATTTTTGTTTCTGATTAATTCAAAGCAAGCATGCTCCTATCATCCATCTTTTATTAGAATCAAGCCCAAACAGAAGACTTTTCTTTACCTACCATATATATGGTTCCAGTACAAATGGATCTGGAGGCCCTGTGAATGGGGAAGAGCACCTAACCTACTAAGAATAAGGGTCAGCTCATTAGAAAATAGGAATTTCCTCCTGCAGTCAACCTGGGGCATCTCCTCCTCTTATTTCTGAGAGAGCCATAATATTATTAATGATAATAACAATAATAATAGCATGGGCCATTTTACAGTACAGCACAGCTGTCCACTGTGTTTGTCATCAGTCTGAAATACTTTTAGATTTCTTTTCAGAACCCCTTTTCTTCCCAAGCCTAATTTAGCTCATTCCGCCTTAAAGGATACCAAGCTATATAAAATTACTTCTTCTTTTAGATGCCTTAAAGTCACTTGTTAGCACACTTTGAAAAAGTTCCCCTGATTTTATTCATTTAGGGACCAGCCCATGATCATCCCATTCATAACTTCATGACCCTTAGAGAGATATAATTCATATAATGTAAAATTTTCCTTTTTAAAGTCCTTCAGTGGTTTTTAGTATTTTCACTATATTGTGTAACCATCACTGCTATCTAATTCCAGAACATTTCCATCATCCCCAAAAGAAACCCCACACTGATCAGCAGTTACTCTCCATTCTCCCCTCCCCCATCCCCTGGCAACCACTAATCTACTTTATGTATCTGTACATTTGCCTATTCTCTACATTTCGTATAAATGGAATCGTACAATATGTGGCTTTTTGTGTCTAGCTTCTTTCACTCAGCACAATGTTTTCAAGGATTATCCCTATTGTGGCATGTACTAGTACTTCAGTCCTTTTTATGGCTGAATTAAATATTCCATTGTTTGGATGCACCACATTATGTTTGTCCACTCATTAGTTCATGAACATTTGAGTTTCCACTTCTTGGTTGTTATGAGTATTATTGCTATGAATATTCATGTATAAGTTTCTGTGTGATCATACATTTTCAGTTTTCTTGAGTATATACCTAAGACTGGAATTTCTGGGTCATATGGTATATTATGTTTAACTTATTCAGGACCACCTACCAAGCTGTTTCCAGCAGTGGCTGTACCATTTTGCATTCCCACCAGCAATGTACGAGATTTCCAATTGCTCCGCGTCTTCACTGCTACTTAATGTTTGTTTTGTTTTTATTATAGCCATCCTAACGAGTATGAAGGAGTATCTCATTGTGGTTTCTACATGCATTTCCCTAGTGACTAATGCTGTTGAGCATCTTTTCATGTCCTTATTAGCCATTTGTGTATCTTCTTTGGAGAAATGTGTCTTCAAATCCTTTGTCCACTTTTTAATTGGATTATTTGTCATTTTACTGTTCAGTTGTAAAAGTTCTGTATATGTTTTGGATACTAGACCCTTTTAAGCTATGTGACTTGCAAATATGTACTCTCATTCTGTGAGTTGTCTTCACCTTCTTAATAATGTCCTTTGGCGCAAAAATGTCTTTATTTTTTGGTGAAGTCCAGTTTACCCATTTTTTTCTTCATTGCTTGTGTTTTTGGCGTCATATCTAAGAAGCCCAATCCCTAGTGCATGTCATTCATATTTGCACCTATGTTTTATTGTTATAGTTTATGGTTTTAGCTCTTACATTTAGGTCTTCAATCCATTTTTAGTTAACTTTTGTCTATGGTATGAGGTAGGAGGCCAAATTCATTCTTTTTCATGTGGATATCCAGTTGTCCTGCTATCAGTTGTTAAAAAGACTGTTTTTTTCCCCCACTAGATGGTTTGGGCATCCTTGTTGAAAACCAACTATAAATGTATGGGTTTGTTTCTGGACTCTTAATTCTATTCAGTTGGTCTGTATATGTCTATTCTTAAACCAGTACCACACTTGATTATTAAGGTTCATGGTAAGTTTTGAAAAGGAGAAGTATGAGGCCTACAAATTTGCTGTTCTTTTTTAACGTTGTTTTGGCTGTTTGGGATCCTTTGCCTTTCCATATGAATTTTGAGATCAGCAAGTCTATTTCTGATAAAAAAGCACTTGGAATTTTGCTAGGGACTGCATTGAATCTGTAGATCACTTGGGGGACTAGTGCCATGTTAATGATACCAAGTTTTCCAACCCATGAACACGAGATGTTTTTCCGTTTGTTTAGATCCTCAATTTCTTTCAACAATGTTTTCTGGCTTTCAGTGTATGTGTCCTGCACTTCTTTGGTTAAATTTATTCCTAAAGTGTTTTTTTAAATTCTATTATCAGTGGAATTGTTTTCCATAATCTTTTAAGTTTTAAGTATTCTCCTTTTGAAGATTCATCTTTTCTGACTGAAAATTTCCATTTCTTAAGTCAAACATCACATCTCACATGTTTGTTTAATTACCTGAACAATGATTTGAATGCGTGATATCTAAAACATTTTCTGATATAAATGATGAGAAAAAACAGATGCAGGGATGGACGCAGAGTCAGGCTCCATAAACTCATTTACCTCCCTCCAAATAAGCCAAGCTCAGTCACTCTTACCTTGTTCCCTAGTAGAGCAGAGAACATCTTAAGAAAATTAAACTGCTCATGGTTTATTTGTCACCTCAAAGCTTCCATAACGCTTTGGACACAGTTTCTCCTTTAGAAGATCTTTCTCCAGAATGTATCCTTTCCTGTGATCTTCCAGACTCCCGTTAGCCCCATATCTAATGCAGGTCTGCCCTTCTTTGTCACTGTCCTGCTGCCCTGGACCAGAGAGTGGCTTCCTCCACCGTATCCCTCTGTGTACTATAGATATGTAATGCCAAGCACAGTCAGGAAAATCCCCCATGGTTAGCAGTAGCTTAAAATGGCTCTAGCTAATGCTGAGGTTCTCACGGGTTGTAACTTTATTGAGTGAACTTTTACATCCCTACAGCTCCTCTATTTTGCTGGAGCATGTGCTAAATAAATAACTATTTGTGGAATGAACAAAATAGGAATCATCTCTTTAGACTCAAGCTGGTTTAAAGTAGGGTGAGAACCAACGTGCAGTCAAATTAATTGCATTTTACTCTTGACTTGGCTGGGAAACACGTTAGACCTTTCTTAAACATTTTCTTTTTTGATGGGCAACTATGTAAAGCAGGATATAATGTGAGAATTTTTGCAGACTTGGAGGAAATATTTGCTTTTCTGAAACTGTGTCTACAAGTTATACACCAGAGGGTCATACTTACAAATATGGAATCATATATGATTTATTACATAATAATGTCTACTGTTTAGATACCTAATGTCACAGGGTTTAGAATTAAGAGGACATTGTGAGTGCTAATGTGGTCTCCGTGAGTCTCCTCTTAATTGTTAGCACTTTCTCCACCTTTAATGATTTTCTGGCTGTGAAAGATGAGTGGCTTTGATTTTTCTCTTTTCACTAGTGGGTACTCTTTATTTGAGAAAATCAACCATGACTCTGAATTTCCCATCTGCAGAATATTTCTATCTTTTAAATATTTTCCTAGGAAACTATCAGTTGGTTGATCATTTTCAGCCTGCAGCCCGCATAGTTACATCTGCATCTGAGGAGGATGTTGAGGAATCCATAGCAACACCATCTGTTGTTCGCAGAATGTTTTCTCTCAGATAAAGATGCGAGGTGTTAGTCATAATTAGGCAAGTTGCATACTGGGATCAGAAGCTGATTTGATTTACCGGGATTTCTGCACCAGTAAGTACTGCTGGCCATGTGGGTATTCATGAACTTAGGGGAAGTTGAAACTAACACAGCTGTCGTGGGTTCTAGTTTTTCATAGTAGACCAGGAGTCAGCAAATTACAAACCACGGGTTAAATGCAGGCTGTGGCCTGATTTTATAAATAAAGTTTTATTGGAACATAGCCATGCCCATTCATTTATGTATTGTCTATGACTGTTTTCAGGACATAGCAGAATTAAATAGTTGTGACAGACTGAATGGCCTGCAGAGCCTAAAATATTAGCTATCTGACCCTTTGCAGACAAAGTTTTCCCATCTTGGTTCTAGGAGATTATTAGAAGATTTTGTACTGTTACTAGATTTGTATGACCTTCCTGTGTGGCACGTCTATTTTGGATTTGAAACCATTAACAACAGAGTATCACCACCTCCAGGAAGCCTTCCATGACATTTCCCATGCACTCCCCATTAAGCTGGGTACAATACTCTTTTCCTGTCCTTCTCTAATACTGTGGGTTTCAATTACAGCATATATCTTATTATCTTTAAGAACTTAATATCTAAATTAAATAATTTCTGTGTCTGCTATTTCCTGTAGGCCTGTGAAAATTCTCACATTATGTCCTGATTTAGATAGTTGTCCATCAAGGAAAGGAAACGTTATCATTCTTGGGGAAGGACGTGCCTTGTTTGTTTTTCTAGTGCCTAGTGTTCATACCTAGGGCAAAGAAAAAATGAACTCAAAAAAATATTGCATGAGTCAATGAATGGATTGAATGAGTTAATAATAAAAAAGAAGATATTACTTGGCTCTCTTTTAAAGGTAATTTGGGATAGTGGTCATGTTTGTGGCCTCTGGGCTCCAATTTCTTGAGGTGAGAGCCATTCGCACCTCTTATGAGCTCCAAGTCTTGGTCAAGTTACCTGTCCTCTCTGACTTCAGCTTTCTCGTGATGGAGATACAACGTTGTTGTGGAGGAGAAAATTATGTCATCCATGTGAAGTTTTATCATGGCACCTGACACATACTAAGTATGCAACTTACAGTGGCCATTACCTGTGGTTCTCATTATGTTTTCTAATCAAAAGTCAGCTATCTGTCATGTCACTGGTAGTTTTTCACACTTCTGAGTTAGTACTTGCGAGTATGCATGAATATATCCTTCATGCAAACAACCCATCTTTTGACTGACTCCTATTCTGTGTCACACACTGACTGTACCAGTCACTGGTGATAGAAAGATGAATCCGATGTCGTTCTGATCCTTAAGTATTTCATAAGCTAGTACACTGCGCCTAAATGTGCCACGTAGGGAAGATGTGTATAGCTCAGTCACAAAGCAGGGTCAGAGATTGATCATCACTGAGGATTATACCCTTCCTGCTACATTTTTATAATGAGAGAACAAAACCCTAAGCAAATCAATGATGCTGTATCTAAGGAATTTCAAATACCCGCCAAGAAGTCCAGTGATATGGGCAGAGAAATCTCCAGATCCTCAATGTGCTTATACATACAGTGTCTATCTGCACTCGCAGATGACCTTAGTAAAAAAATAATAATAATAAACAAGCAAAAAGCCACTCAGGTTTTCTAACCTGAGATACAGTTCTGTACTCATTAGTCTTTGATTAGGTCATATGACTAACAGTACTCTGGAAGGCAAAAGTAGACATTTGGTGGATGGACTGCCAAGGCCATTTGCTATGCAAAGACTAGGGCTAGGAGCTCCTGTTCTGGAATCTGACAGACATGGGTTGAATCCCACCTCTACCCTTCACTAACTAGGGAGCTTGGGCAGGCCCCTTGCCCTCTCTGTTTCAGTTTTCTTATTGGTAAAATGTGAATGGTCATAGGATTAACTCCATCAGGTGGTTGTGGGATTAAATGAGATAACATAAAGTGTTAACGGTGCCTGGTGTATAGTGAGAACTCAGTAACCATTAGCCCTGAAGTAGGAGTGGAAGTTATATATGGAGGAAAGCATAGGCTATCTAGATTTTGTGTAGTTATCCAGAGTAGGAGCGTGTGAAGGTGGGCCTTTTTCTACTGGAAGGAAGATGAGTGTTGGTTTTGGTTTTAGCCTCAAGCCTTGAGAACACTGGTCCATTTTCGAGAGCGCCCCTGCATCTTCAGACCAGGAGGTTCTCCATCATGAAGTGAGTGAGCTGGGACTCCGGCATCTGCCACCTTCTCCTTCCTCCGGAGCTCAGTCTCTGCGTGGCTTCTTCAGGCTGTGCAGTGTGAGAAGGGATCTGCGGGCCAGAGAGCAGTGTCTCATTGGTGTTATTAATCTTGCAAAGTGGAACTTGGGTTTTGTACATATTGGAGCATTAAAAACAAAGTCAAAATTTATGTGCTGTCTAGATCGCTATTGAGGCTACGTCTGCGTAAAAAAATCTGTGGTGCCAGCTATTTTCATGAAAGGCAGACTAGAACAATAACTGAAAACAGACTCAAGAATAAGTTTCAAGTGTACCACTTTCTAGCTGTGAGACCTGGAGTGAGATACCTAACTCCTCCTCAATTTCCTCGTCTGTAAAGTGGGAATAATGATGCCCACCTCTCTGGGGTACTGAGACAATGAAAGTGTTTTGCTTAGTTCTCAGTCACAGTGGTTCTTAGACAAGATGCTGAGTCCCTGAACCTCCATAGGAAACATGTGAACTCTCTAAGCACGAGTCTGTTGAGAGACCTGGGCCCGTGTAAGGGAATTTACCTTCCCAAATACGTCTCAAGAAGATTTTTACGTCTAGATTCTGAAAGTACTGAGAACACTGCATTATTATAAAGCAGTGTCAGTTTCTGTCTAATGATATTTATCAATCCTAGGGTGTAAAAATTATGAGTGTCTATATTTTTCCCTCCAATGGGAGAGTAAGAAAGTCCATATCAGAAGTTTCTGTAAAAAGCCTCCAGTGGTAGTAGAGGTCAGAGGTTAGAAGTATAAATATGCATTGCCATGGTGATAGAGTTAGGATTCTATGAGAAGCTTATTTTATTTATGGTTAGTCTTTTCTATCAGTTTTCTTTTACCACATTTATCACTTTTGTGTTTTTTCAAATTACAAAGAATTAAGGAATTTGGCAAGGAGTTGGAGCCACATGTAAGTTTCCTCTTACATCTCTTAATAGAAGCAAACATGCTATAATGTAACTTTTCTTCCCTCCGCCAGAATTGCACCCTCCCCAAATTCTCAGCTGCAAAGCAGTAACAAAACCCCTTTGGAAGCAGAAAAGCCCTTATTTTCAATGGAATGTAATTGATGTTGCATCCGTCTTTTGAAGAGGGGAATCTGGAAAGAAATCCTCCCGTTTCTCAAAGTTACTGTGAGCTACACCCAGAAATCCTGCTAAGTGCTAACATGAGTTCCCGTATGGTGGTGGCATTAATGTGGCTGTGGGCTGTACTTATGCGGTGATGAAGGAGGCTCATGGAATCCAGAAAACTGAAAGACTTTATAATAGAAAACAAAGTTTAAAATTCAGAGATGGATATAATTTACAACCCATTAGGAGGGTAATACTGGATAATCCTTAAAGTTTAGGATAATACTTCTTATTTTTCCCCCATCCTCTATGCTTCAGCCAAATGTAATGTTTAGCTGAATTTTAATAAGAAGCAATATGATGTGATAAAGTGATTGTGAACATTGGCTTTGGAATCAGACAAACTCCTGAGCAATTTGAATCTGTCTTCTGCCTGTGGTTCTTTGGATGAACTTAGATGATTTAGTTTACATCCTTGATCTTTAGTTTTCTCATCTGGAAAGCACATGGTGGATAATAATGTCCACAATTGAAACTACTATTGGGTTGAAATGGTCCAGTGCATGTAAAGTTGTAAGCCTAGCACATAGTATTTTCTCAATAATAATAATAACTACTATTGAAATTAGTTACTAGCCATGGAGGTTCAATAACAACCTTACTAATTAGAATTCACTCCAGGGCGGAGAGAAACACACAGGTAAAGACAATCTTGATGAAGGATAGGACTGAATTAAAGAGAATGTGGAGGGACGTTCCATTCTGTAACTCCCACCTGCATAGAGAAAATGGAGTCCTTCTGTTGACAAGAGTTGATTCTTCTTCCACATTACAGGCCTTTTTGGAGGTCCTTTTCCAACTCTGGCCCTCAGTTTTCCTCCTCTGCAAATTAAGAAGTCGGAGTAAATGACCTCCGGGGACCTTTCTGGGTTTGACTTTCTGGAGATTCTCCCAGGATTGTCCCAAGGCATTTTTTAAGCCATTGATAGAACTATTTATCCTTATCTGAATATTTGAAATAAAGAATCATTCTTCCTTTGAAAGGCGTTAACCAGCAAGACAGTAGCAAGAGGCTGGCTGAAATTTACCTAGCCTTATGTTAGTCCAATAAGTAAAGCCATGAAACTGTTAGGAAGGTTTTTCTGACAATTCATGCTTGGATAGCTTAGTTTTGATGAGTTAGAAACATAGATCAGAACTGTTCCTGTTAGGGTGGAGCACAGAGTCACCTGCTTCTCTGAAGGTGGGAATAATCAAGCTAATGCTATTGAATGGACTAAAGCTGTTCCCAGGGTCTGGGCAGCTTCCGCGGGTCGCTCCTTCCGGTAGGGGTGCAATCTACAAATGGACCAATTTTTGTTACACATCACATTCTTTTTTTCATTGGCGTATTGAGATGCGGTCTATGGAAAGAATACTAAATTTAGCGTCAAGAACTTAGGTCTAAATCCCAGCTCCTAGTGTATGATCTTGGGTAAGTTACTTCACTTTTTCATTGAATTTCAGCTGCCTTCTCTTCAAAATAGGGGTAGTATTACTCCTATTAGAGGATTGCCATGAGGATTAATTAAGAGAACTCATGCAGAGCCCCAAGCCATTGTTGTATATGCCAGGCGCTTGATAAATAAATAAGTAAATATTTGTTCTTTCATTCAACAAATATCTACTGAGCACCGACTATGTGCTAGGCACTGTTTTAGCACTTGGGATACATTAGAGACCGAAACAGACCAAGATCTTTTACCTTTGGAGCTTAATTTCTAGTGGGGAGAAACAGACAATAGACATAGTAAAGTAGGTGAATTATGCACTATGTGAGCAGGTAATAATTACTGTGGGGACAAAAAGAAAATGTAGCATGGTGTACGGGACATAAAGGGCCAGGGGAGTGGGGCAGCAGAGTAGGGGAGGTTGTAGAACTAAGATGGGCAGTCAGGGGAGGCCTCTTGAGAGCTGCCATTTGAGCCATGACATGAAGGAGGTGAGGGAATTAGGTGTGAGGATATTTGTTGGGAGAAGCCTCCTGGCTGAAGTGCAGAGGTCCTGAGGCAGGAACATGCTCGTCACATTGAGGAACAACCAGGAGGCCAGCGTGACTGAAGCAGAGTGACCAAGGGAACAGCAGTGGGAGATGAGGTCGGACAGGGGGTGGGGACTAAACCACACAGGCCATTAGAAAGGCTTTAGATTTTACTCAGAGGAGCAGGAGGAGACGTTAAAAGATCTTGAGCAAAAGAAACACATTATCTGCCTGATTTACACTTTCAGAAGGAACCCGTTCAGGTAGCTCTTTTAGAACAACAGTGGTACGGGGGGAGGGGGGCAAAGATAAAAGCAGGGAGACCAGATAGAGGCTGTCGCAGAATTCCAGGTAACAGGTGATGGGGGTCTGAGCCATTAGGGTAGTAAGAAGGGATCAGATTCTGTATATAATGGAAAGGTCCCTCTTTCTACCTACCTTTAATTTCTTGGATTGTAATAACAATATTTACCTAATTAAATTAAAAAGCTATTAACAGGAGAAAGTGATGATAGATAATTATTCACACTTACTCTGAAATAGGCACTGTGCAAATTGCCCATCAGCCCTATGAGGTAGGTGTAGTTGTTATCTCTCTTTGACAGATAATGAATTGGAGGCACAGAGACACTGAGTGATACACCCAAGGTCTCATATTTCCTAAATGTTACAGCAGGGAGTCAAAACCAGACGGTCTGACTCTGGAGCTATGCTATGAGGATGTGGTCTGTGCAAGGTGAAGAGTTCTCTAAAGGGTCTATAGACTGTTCTCTCCTCAGTTGAGTTTTTCAGACTAAGTCAAAGAGAGATTTTCTGTATCTTTCCTGTCTGGAATCCTTGTCAAAGACTGAGGAACTTAAATGTGACGCTTAATGGTAGAAGAAATTTGTCCTTTGAGATGCTGGTTTGTTTGTTGGTTGGTGAATTGATTTATTGGAAAATAAGAAAAAGTAAAGAAAAAGCAATTATATCATAACAGTTTTTTTACTCTCCCAAGGTTACAATGCTTTTTTTTGGTGAGGAAGATTGGCCCTGAGCTGACATCTGTTCCAATCTTCCTTTTTTTTTTTTTTCACTTGAGGAAGCTTGTCACTTAACTAACATCTGTATGAATCTTCCTCTACTTTGTGTGGGATGCCGCCACAGCATGGCTTGACAGACAGTGCTTGGTCTGCACCTGGGATCTGAACCTGTGAACCCTGGGCCACCAAAGCGGAGTACGGAAACTTAACCACTACGCCACTGGGCCAGCACCTACAGTGCATTTTAAAAACAAGTTTTAATTGTGATAAACATGCACATAAAATAAGCTGATTTTAAGTGAACAGTTCGAATTAAGTACAGTCGCATTGTTATGCAACCATTTCGACCATCTATCTCCAGAACTCCTTTCATCTTGCAAGACTGAAACTCTGTACCCATTCAACACTCATTCCCCCTTCCCTTCTCTCAGCCCCTGGCAACCGCCATTCTACTTTCTGTCTCTGAATTTGACTCCTCTAGGTACCTCATACGAGTGGAATCATACAATAATCCTTCTGTCCTTTTGTGACTGGCTTATTTCATTTAATGAAATGTACTCAAGTTTCATCCGTTTTGTACCATGTGTCAGAATTTCCTTCCTTTTTAAGGCTGGATAATATTCCATTGTATATATATACCACATTTTGTCCATTTATCTGTTGATGAATCAAAACACATTTTAGGAATCTTACAGCTCATTGACTTAACTGCTTAAGTTTTAGAAATTGCATCATTTTATAATCAAGTAGAGACTCCAAGTAGAAAGTCTCTTGCGTGCTCCTAGACTGCAAGGAGGAGAGATCTGAGGGCCCAGAGACTCAGCAGCTGGCTTGTCTAAATTAACAGGACAATCTCACAGTTCATAGAGCAGAAATTTCTGTTGACTTTTATTCTGTAGAATCATAAATGTGGAGTGTTTCCCACTGCACATTTTCATCCCATTTATTATGTTTCATTTGTTCTAAATTAAGCTAATCATTTTGTTTGCTCAACAGTTTGCTTTTTGGGTTGTATTTAGGTTTTGTGAAAATTTTGCTTTTCAC
Source organism: Equus quagga (assembly GCF_021613505.1). NCBI lineage: Eukaryota > Metazoa > Chordata > Mammalia > Perissodactyla > Equidae > Equus > Equus quagga. The sequence continues at coordinate 64,660,644 of NC_060273.1, read as the reverse complement.
AGTAAGTAATAGATTTGTTCAAATACTCACCTTGGGGAAATGCTATTTGACAGTTCTTCAAAGAACTTATAAAACTAATTATAAGTGAAAGTCATTTCAATTTCAATAATGAAACAAAAAACCCTGTCAGCCCTGGATTATTCTCTTTCAACTCATACCACAGACGCATCCATCATTATGGCCCCACACTTGCCCATTAACGAACTACATGAATCAAAGAAGAGAAAACCTAATTTTTTTTGGTGTTGTATTCAGTCTTTATTTTAAAATAAAATTTGCATAAAATTAGTCTTAAAAAACTAATAGATATCTACCAAAATAAAGATACTTCCAGTATTTACTTTTGAAAATTACCTACATGGCTTATTTTACCTGTTTTAGATGGCATGCTATTTTATTTCTATTATTAGAATAAGATCACACCAACTTTAAAAGGCTTAACGTGTCATAAAATCATTAAATCTCAGATTGGAAGAAATATATCTTAAAACGTGCCTGGTCCCTACCTCAACCTGGGCTGAATCCACTTTATCTGTGGCCCTCTAACTTTTGCTTAAACATACTCATCCCTGCCTTACCCAAACTTCAGTCATGTGAGTACCTCTGGCGTGATTTGGGGCATAATTATGTGTCCTCCTTACAGTTTGACTTAATATTTTCCTTTTATAGGACTTTTCTCTAATACTTTCAGAGAGAAATGTAACACTACTCTAAGTGAACAACCAGCATGATTTCCCATGAATAGAAGACAGACATTAAAAAATAACTATAAATAGCAAGATGGTAAGCTTGAGGCCAACTTTGTCTTTGATGAAAATGGAAATGTGGAAGTGTTGCAGAGGTGTTAATATTGTGTGCCCAAAATGAGACATTATCTTTAATATCATGAAAGGTAGAAGAGAACTGAAAGGCAGTGACTCTCTTATATGTAATGCCATGACTTCTGACCCCTAAAATAATCTTACATACCAGTGAGACCTAGGCTTTGGGAAACAATGCCTTTTCCTCTCATTTCATCCTTTGAAACGGCTTGGATCTTAGAAAGTTCTCCTCTCGTTATGTTGACATCCATCTATATCCATGGTTCACCCACAAATTATCCCACTCTTCAGAGCCACCCAGAACAATTTCCATCTCTCCTCCCCATGACAGCCTTTTGGATATTTGAAGACAGCTCTACATCTAAGATAGGCTTTTCTTCTCTTGTCTGGACAACCTTGGTTCTTCCTGTCTTTCCTCATATGAAATAATTCTGCAGTGGTATTCACCCACTTTCTGCTCTTTCACTATTTTCACTACCTGTATTATCCAGGATTCTCCAGAGAAACAGAACCAATCTGGGTGTGTGAGTGAGTGGATGGATGGGTGGGTGGATGGATGGATGGATGGATGGATGGATAAACAGGTAAAGTTTTAAGGAATTTGCTCAGGATCTTATGGAGGCTGGCAAGTCCTAGATATGCAGAGTGGGTTGGCAGGCTGGAGGCCCCAAGAGCCGATGTGCAGTTCAAGTCCAAGGGTCATCTGCTACACAATTCTCTCTTGCTTAAGGAAGGTCAGCCTTTTGTTTTATTCAGGGCTCCAACTGATTGGATGAGGTCCCACAGCATTATATATGGTAATATGCTTTACTCAAAGTCCACCGATTAAAATATTGATCTTATCAAAAAACACCCACCAAGTTGACACATAAAAGTAACCGTCACACTGCCATTGGTGTATAGCAGGATGCATGAAGTATCATAATTAGCAAAACAAGCTCAGAATAGCTTATTGGAATGTGTAGACCCCTACACATGACAAATCCATTATTTTCCTGAAAATTGGTACTAAACAATCCAGAAATTATGGTCAGTCAGTAATGGGTTCTGTTTGATGATAATGATATCCTGATTATTATTATTAGCTGCATCAACAACAATGGCTAACATGGATTTGGAGTGTGCTATCTGCTCAGCACAGTTCTTATTGCTTTTTCTGATATTATCTAATCCTTACAGTGACCTGTGGAGTAGCATCACTTTTACCTCTATTGTTTGGATACAGAACCTGAGCAATAGAAGAACTGAGTAATGTGTTCAGGTTTATATAGAGCTTCCAAGAGGCAGCGATAGAATTCAAACTCAGCTGGTCTGATTCTAGAGTCCATATCATAACCATTACTGGGTCGTAGCCTCTGCTTTCCCCCAGTGAACCATTGAAAAGCACTGTAGAATGTTCAGGGTGGCCAGAAAGTCTGAAAACATAGGTGACTAATTGACACATTTGACATTTTAGTGACCAATTAATACCCATACTTGACTGACTGGACGGTCACTCAGAGTGGTTCCCACAAGATGGGCCACCACTCTACACCAGAGTGGTGAGGAACTGCTTGATGGATCATTTCTAAACCTGGATTGGATGTGTGAACATGTGCGGTAGGCTACCTGTGTGCTAGATTTGAACCCTTTTGATGTGCTAAAAGTATAGGTTTATTCAGTAGAAACCAGAAACTTCTGAGGCAATGCATCACAGATGCAAGTGCAGGGTTAGAGAAAATGTGTTAATACACTACATTTACTGCAATTTTTCAGTTCATTGAACTCCACATTGCTAATAGGGCCCAATATATTGAACATATCATATAATGTTATTGAGAACATCACATATTGTAATGTAATACCATGAAGCCATTCCTATGTACATACACCAATGTTTACCAACTTTATGGCCATACTATAGTTACCATCTTGGGTGTTTGCCTTTTTCTGTCTCCTGTTTTAAATTGTAGAGTCTGAATCTGAACACACTATTCCAGACATGCTCTGACTAGACGTGGTAAAGCAGGACCATCTTCCAATCTTTTTACGGACTACAATCTAAAATTGTAGCGACCTTTCTGGCAGTCAGTGAACTCCATGAACTCATGTTAACTTTTCTATTCATTCATCTGATAAACATTTTTTATACCTGCCTTATACGAGACCCTGTTTTGGGCCCTGGAGATACAGTGGTGAACAAAACGAAGACCCCGCCCTCAACAAGCTTTTGTTGTAGTAGGGGAGACAGATTTTAAAGCTGCAATCAAATAGACACATAACTCATGTTAGGTTGTGCTGAGTGAAATGGAGAAAGAGGACAGCTTCTCTGCTCTTTCTATAGAGGACAGAGGATGAAGAGGTTACTGTGTTGGCCTGGTGGGTATCTGGAGGGAGGTAATTCCAGGCACGAGGAAAGGAAGTGCAAATGAGCCCAGGAGGGAAGACACCTGAATTGTTTAAAGAAAAGAGGAAGCCAATGTCCCAGGAGTAGAAATAGCAGTGGAGGGTGGGTAAGGGCTATTAGGGAGTAAATGTTGAAGAGATCATAGCAGACCAGATCATGAAGAGCCTTGTAGTAAGGAGTTGGAATTTAAGCCTAGTTGTGATAGAAAGCCACTGGGAGGATTTTTCCCCCTTGGGATTCACATAATCTGTGTTGAATTTGGAAAGGATTATTCTGGCTGCTTTGGGGATAAGAGACTTCAGGAGGGAAAGAGTGGAAGAAGGGAAATCAATATGGACTACAACAGCTATTTTTACATGTCCAAGATTGGTTGGTTTTTAATTATCTGTTTTAATTGATTTATAATTTAATTGCACTGTGGTCATAAAACGTGTTCTGTGTGACACTGGTTGTTTGAAATTCCTTTGTGAACTAGCACAATGTCAATTTTTGCAAATGCTTTAGTGTATCTGAAAATAATATAGAGCCTCAATTTTTTGGGGGCAGAGTTCCGCATATCCATTAGTTGAAACTAGTTAAATATTCTTATTCAGATCATTCACATCCTTGCTATTGTTTGTTTGGCAGAATCTGTAATTTTCTGACAGATTTTTGTTGGAATCTCACACTAGAGTTTGCCAAATTTGCCTCATGCTTCTGACAACTTTTAATTAATGTTTTTTAGCTACATTTATAATTACGTATCTAGTCATGATTTGTATAGCTTGTTAGATTCTTTTAATTTTATGTGTAGTTTCTATCTTATGCATTAATGCTTTCTGCCTTAAATACTGTTTTGTCTGATATTAGTATTGATACACCGGTTTTCTCTCAGTAAGTATTTGCCTGGCATATCTCTTCGGCATATCTTTATTTTCAACATTTCCATATGGTTTTGTCTTGCATATTTCTTTTATGAACAGCATTTACTTGAATCTTTTACATATATTATGGATATTTTTTACTTATAACATCTTGGTTTGTGTTTCTTCTCTACTATTCTCTTTCTTTGCTTTTTATTTTATTTTTTAAAATTGTTTTATCTTTCCTCCTGGTGAATTTATTTTTTTCTATTCCTTTTCTCTCATCCTTTTTGGATCAAGACAACAGGTTGTATTTAAGTTAGTTTAGTGACCACTTTAATTTTTAACAGGTATACTTATTAAATGATTATATCTTCCCTCTTAAATATGATATAGGCGTCAGTCCTCTAACTATCCACGGACCTCCCTAGCACACCCCTCCTCTGCTCCCTGCCCCCCAACCCACAAACCCTCAGCAGGAGTTTGCTTTCTCACCTCACAGAGGACCCTTGAGGTTCCTTCTTCTATTGCCTGAGCTCAGCACACAGTGACCATGGCCTACTTCTAGACTTTCGACCCAGCAGGCCTATATCTGTGGCCCACACTCCACTTAGTGTTTCTGTTTCTGGTCCATGAAGATGGTAATCCATGTTTTTTTTTTATTGTGGTAAAATACACATAACATAAAATTTACCAATTAATTAAATCAATTTAATTTTAAATTAATCAAATTAACTTAAAATTAATCAATTTTAATCAATTAAAAGTGTAAAGTTCAGTGGCATTAAGTATATTCACGATGTTGCAATGGTGCAAGCATCAGCATCATCTAGTTTACAACTTTTTTATCACCCCCAGCAGAAACCCTATATCCATTAAGCAGTCACTCTCCAGTACCCTCTCCTCCCAGCTCCTGGCAAGCACTAATCTGCTTTCTTTCTCTATGGATTTGATACTTCTGGACATTTTATATGCAGTCATGTGTTGTTTAATGACAGTTCTGAGAAATGCATCTTTAGGCAACTTCGTTGTAGTGCGAACATCATAGAATGTACTTACACAAACCTAGGTAGTATAGCCTACTGCACCCCTGGACTCTATGGTACTGATCTCATGGGACCACCATTGCATATGCAGTTCGTTGTTGACTGAAATATCATTACATGGCATGTGACTTTAAATGGAATCATGCAATATGTGGCCTTTTGTGTCTGGCTTCTTTCACTTAGCACTGTTTTCAGGGTTCATCCATGTTGTAGCATGTATCAGCACTTCATTCCTTTTTATGTCTGAATAATGTTTCATGTATGAATATCCCACATTTTGTTTATCCATTCATCTGTTGATGGGCATTTGTGTTGTTTCTACCCTTTGGTTATCATGAATAGTGCTACTATCTGTGTACGTTTGTGTATAAGTTTTTGTTTGAACATGTTTTCATTTCTTTTGGTATACACCTCAAAGTAGAATTTCTGGGTAGTATAGTAATTCCGCATTTAACTTACAGAAGAACTGACAAACTATTTTCCGTAGGAGCTGCACCATTTGATTTTCCCACCAGCAATGTTTGAGGGTTCCAATTCTCTGCATCCTTGACAACACGTATTATTTTCTGATGATGATGGTGATGGTGATCACCATCCTCACGGATGTGAAGTTATCTGATTTTTGAGTCCAGCTATGACTTATTGGTTTTCCATTTGTTGTTCTTGTTGCACTAACATTGCTGTGGGCTTTTAGCACAAGGATACATCAAAGCATGACCTGATCTCTCCATTTCTATTGGAACCTCACGTCAATTCTGGCCATGTTTTTTAAGTGGGAAACTGGGTTAAGCGCTCAAAGTACCTGACTACATGATACTGTTACTTTCCTACAGAATAAGGAATGAGGTATGTTTCTGAGCTGACAAAGACTTACACTAATTTAATCAAAATTTACTTTAGCTGATTTCCTCCTTTGACATATCCGTTTTTCAATCAAACTAATATAATGCAGACATTACTTCGTTAAGTGAGGGGAGTGGAAAATGTGTGTGCTTTTCCTACAAGAACTGAGCTTTCTTTTCAAAGGATTAATGACAATTATGAAATCACCCCTCTTCTCTTCCTTTGGACCTGCCCAAGAAACTAGACATTTTTGACCTGCTAAGAAGGAAATTAAGAGCACACAAAAATAAGTAAGAAACTTACATATTGCCTGTATTTTTTAATACTTTTTAAATTTAATGTCATGTTATTTTATGAATATGTTTATATTTTTTATTCATGATATTCATGATTGTGAACATATTGTATATTCATGATTTTTTTATGGTTGTGAAAATAATGCGTGTTCATTTCTTTTTTCTGAACAAGAAAATTAAAACCATATATTACCTGCCACTTCTTAGGAGCTATAAGGACTCAGGGGTCATGGCAGGAAGGTCCCAGGACTGAGCCTGGGTTCTGGATGAGGTTCTGTGTGACCTGGGGATTATTACTGCTTACTGTTTCTGTAACTCTGGTAACTACATGGATACAAAGTGCAGACACTATGTCTCAAGTATGAAATATTTTGTTAGAATACTTCCTTTTCTGCCTGCCCTTCCTGAATTCCCCGCCCAGTTGGACATGGTCTAGCACCCTAGATGAAGTTAGTGTTTCATGTCCTCATTTGGAATCAAAAGTTACCCTCTCGGCCTCCATTGTCCACAAGCCTGGCTCTCCATGGCAGCTGGTGAGGAAGGCTTACATCTAAGGAGCGGAGTCAACCATAGGTCAAGGTGCCTTTCCGTGGCTCTTTAACCAGAGCAGAGAGCCACTTACTCTGCCTGGACACAAATGCTATACAGGGCACTCCTTGTTTATAAATATCAGGAACTGTTACCACATGTTGAGTTCTTACTCTTTACTAGGCACTATGCTGTATGTCTTGCATATGTCATCTTACTACTCACAGCAGCCTATGAGGTGGATGCTATTCTCCCCATGCTTTACAGTGAGGAGACTGAGACACAGAGATGTTAAGTTGCCTGCCTGCATTCACAGTGCTAGTGTATGGTAGAACTAGGTTCCATGCCTAGCTCTTCTGCCTAAAATCAGGCTCTTAACCACTGTGTACAAGGCAAAAATGGTTCATGCCCTAATACCTCTGTCAATGTGTCGGAGCCGACAGAGCTTTTCAACCATCAACATCAATCATCTCACACTGTTTTCAAAAATATATATTCAAAGGTACAAACATGATGCTAAATTCCTTACATGTGCTATTTTAGTTAATCCTTTCAGCTCTGTAAGGAAGGCACTGTTATCTCCAGTTTGCATGTTATTATGCGCATTTTCCAGTTGAGGAAAATGAGGCTGTATGAGCTAGAAATAGTAGCTCAGAAATGGCAAAGCTGGAGTCCCAGCTGAGGGTGTGTTTCTCCAAAGCCTGACATAACCACGACAGCCCACCCCACAGAGAGGCTCGAGTCGCCCCAAGGTTCGGAGTTTGGGGCTATGTCACTCAGATTCACTTTTGAAGGGGTGAAGACTCCAACCAGTCAGTCAGCATTAGGCGGGGTGTGTGTCTTCTAAAACAAGTCACAGTGCAGCTCTCCCACAACACAAGCCAGGCCTGCGCAGCGGCTGTCTTCCTCTCTATGTAGCAATTCCAGCCTCTGCTTCCACTTGTTTCTCTCTGAAAGGCTCACGTCACCTGCACCCAGACTGTTCCTGAGAGATGCTTTTGGACTTCCTAGAATGCCACACACTATTCTGTGAAAGGTCAAGATCCAAAGCAAAAGGCCCTCACTGATGGATGGGGGAAAACATGTGCAAACAGAGCCGAGGAACATGTAGGGGCCAGCCACGCAGCCCAGACCTCTGCTCCCAGATCTAGGATTGCTCAAGAACACCGTGTGTGGAAGAATCCTATTTGCAAATGTGGCCAACAGCCAGATAAGCCTGGCCTGCAGAGTTTCTGTAACAAAGAATAGGGTGGAATCATTTTTGTCTTATTATTTTCTGCACTAGGGAAGAACGAAGCTTCCATGAGAGAAGTCTCTCTTAATCTTGCAGTCTGTTGAGTTTTAATGCTGCAGTATTGGAATCAGGTTGACCTCATGGGGGAAAGACGGAGCTGCCTCCTTGTACTGCAAAGTCTATTTATGGACTTCACCAGAAACCCTGGTCATGCCTCTCGCCCTCTCTGTGAAGATCTCCCTAACTCTGCCAACCAGTACCGAAGTCTTTCCTTCATCACAGCTCTTGCACTTACAGCTTAGACTACACATTCCACAGCAATAGAACGGGAGAAAAGTGCTCAAGTCCAGCGTCCTCAGTCCTGAGTTCTCTCTCTCTGCAACTTACTGGCATGCAAGCCTGGGCAAGTCATGCCCCACAATTAGCCTCTGTCGTCTCATCTGTAAAATGGCAATAACTCCTGCTCACTGGGATCACAGACTTTAGCCAATTCAGCAGGTATTGTTGAAAGCTTATCATGCATCAGGTTCTCTGTTAAGCCTGCTTAAGTAAATCTTGGAACTGTCGCTACACAAAGCTAACCAAATTCTGTTAATGTAGGCCTTCTCAGAGCCTATGGTATACTAACCCACGCTGTGCAGCTAGAAGGAGGGGGAAGGTGTATTGAATTCCCTGAATTTTTTTGCCCTCAAAACCTTTTTGGGAGAGATTTTTATTTTATTCTATTTTTAAGAAGAGCTATTCCCATATTATGGAAAAGTTTTCTACCGAATGCTGGGAATTATCAGAAAGAAGGTTCAGACAGTTACTGAAGCTGGTATCATTTTATGTGCTGTGAAATTGTCACCTGAGATAATATATAGGAGAGTGCATTGAACATTGTCAGGTGCCACCTGCATCGTCTGTCTCTGATCTCCTATTGGTTTTGGACTGTTACTTGAATGTTAATGTTGCCTTTCCATCTATAGCAAAGGCTCTAGGCAACCTCTTACACTGCTGGTACAAATCTTCATGCTGTGCCAGGCACATAAAAGGGTGACTGGCTGAGCTCTGGCCTTGGCTTTCCAAGCCAAGCAAAGATAAAACATCTGCCTCTTAATGCATCCCAAAGCAACCTCTGCAACAGCCGCAGCCCTCACGACTAAGTCCAGGTTACAATATGTCACTTGGAGCTCTTTGGTTGGGAAGTGGAAGAAGCCATTCTTAGCCAAGGCATCCCGTTTAAGCCTCTTGTCTGACCTCAGCCCAAAAGAGGAAAAGGCATCAGCATTTTCTCTTCTCCTATGAAGTTAGCTACATTTCAGGAAACTTGACTAGCAAATTAAAGTTTATTCATAATTTTATGTCTCCTTCTGACTTGTTTATTACATCTGTAATTAGAACCCCTCCCATCTGCCAGCCTCTGGTCACACACACCCACACCCACACCCACACGCTCACCAGAAGAACCACTGATCTTTCACTTCCTGGGAAGTTTCATTCAATTCTTTATAACCTCAAACTATGAGAAATTTTCCTTGGCATGTTATCTTTAAGTTACCGATTGCATTTTTATATGTCTGCCCTAGGATCCTTACTGATGATTTCTAGAGAAAGCAGAAAGTAAAATTTAAACTGCCAGAAAGAATCAATACGGAAATGAACAGATTTTTGTGTAAGAGTTGTCAGCTGAGATAGTTTAATTGTGAATATTTTTCTAAAGGAGCTGTTACTATTCATTGTGGAGGTACAGTGGAATTTAAAAGGTAGGTTGTAGGATTGAAAGAAATGCCCACTGAACCCCAATATATCAGACTGAAGGAATTCATACTTAACACTTCCTGAGCTGAATTCTTAAGTCCCCAATCTCCCATCTCACAAACTCTCCCTGTGAATGTTCTCTCTTACCCGCTGTTCTTTATCTCAGTAAATGGCCTACTACCTCTTCAATTGCCAAGAAATGGAACAGTCATCCTTGGCTCTGTGCATTCCTCATTCCCAAGCCCAGTCACTTATCAACTCCTGTCTCTTCTAAAAATGTATACTCTCTACTTGTCTTCCCCTACCCCGACTCCAGTTCTAGCTGCCATGGTTTCTCACCTGGATGACTGCAATAGTCTCCCACCTAGCCTCTCACATCAAGTGTTACCACTTTCTTGTCAGTCCTCATAAGGTAGCCAGAGTGATCATGTTTAAATGAAAATCAGTTCAAATCATGCCCATGCTTAAAACCCTTCAATGACTTTCCATCTTTAGAGAAAGTTCAATATTGTTTAAATGGCCTGTAAGAGCGAAGAAGGAAGACAGATCTATCTTATATTTAGACATACCACAAACTACAGAAATAAAATAGTAAGTTGTTGAGATTGGGGACTTAAGAATTCAGCTCAGGAAGTGTTAAGTATGAATTCCTTCAGTCTGATATATTGGGGTTCAGTGGGCATTTCTTTCAATCCTACAACCTACCTTTTAAATTCCACTGTACCTCCACAATGAATAGTAACAGCTCCTTTAGAAAAATATTCACAATTAAACTATCTCAGCTGACAACTCTTACACAAAAATCTGTTCATTTCCCTATTGATTCTTTCTGGCAGTTTAAACAGATAGAAAATAGAACAGACTAGAAGGCTCTGAGACAGCCTCATGTGTATTTGGAAATTAATATATGATAAAAGTGGCATCACATATCAGTGGGGAAAATAACATTCGCTTGGTAGATAGTGTTGAGGAAAATGGCTTCATTTGGATTCCCACCTAAACTATATACAAAAGTGGATTCCAAAGGCAATAAAGACTTAGTATGAGAAGTAAAAGTCAAATGTTAATAAAGGAGAATACAAGGAATGAATTAGGGCAGGAAAGGATTTCTTTATGAAACCCCAAGAAACCATCCTTAAGGAAAAACAAATGAGTTTTCTTATATAAAAGTCAAACATTCCCATTCATGAGAAGACAGCGTGGGCAGAGTTAACAAACCTGATGGCAAACTTGGGGTATGTGTTTCCCTCTCTCTTTTGATCATCAAGCTCCAAACACAAATTGGGTTTTCTCTCTGCCTCTTAAATATACCAATCTCCCTCCTGCCCTAGGGCCGGTACACATGTCTACAATTCTGTCTGAAAAGTTCTTTCTCCTCTGCTTCAGCTAACTCATTTTCACTCATCCCTGTGATCTCAGCCAAAATACCTCTCCCTTAGAAACATCACCTTTGACTGCCCAAATTACGGTAGGTTTCCCCTGCATATGCTCTCATTTCAACTTCCTCTTTGCATTCCTTGCACACATTGCAATTACAATTATATAATCATTTATGGAACTCTTAATTTGGTGTCCATCTTTCCTACTAGGTCATAAGCTCCAGGAAAGCAGAAGCCACCTGCTCAGTACTTGGCACAGTCCTTTATGCCTAGAAGATAGCTTGAAAATGTTAATGGATTGAACTGATAAAGGACACTCAAGAGGGCATATTCCAGACCACACACCAGATGAGTGCGGCAAGCCCAGGGGAGATTCCAGGCATAATTTAACCTTTATGTCAGCAAGAATTTGGGGTAACAATTTGTGCCCCTGTCATCTAGAGACAACATCTCAACTCTCATTTGTATCACCTATGGTTCCTTGCACTCCATTAGGTGGTAAACAAAGACTGGTTGACTATAGACCTACACTGCCTCCTCCCACCACACTCAGTTTTCTATGTTTAAACTATTCCATCAGCCGTGCTTCATGGCTTGCCTTTTGAAAACTCTCTTTGACAGTTGATGTCAACTTTCATTTAATTACTTGTTTTGTTGACAATTCTCACTCTCTGTTGACTCTTAATTTGATCTTAGCATTCAGTTATTCAGCAAATATTTATTGAAAGCCTAGTTGGTGCCAAGAATGTGCCAGGCACTAGAAAAGCTGGCAGTCCCCTTCCAGTGTTGACATGCTAACATGACACCTCAAAAGAATCATTGCACAGAGCAGCCCAACTAAGTTAAATGTTAAGAGAGACCTAAATGCACCCAAATTTGGGCACAGTGTAGAGAGTAGCTGAATAGGAATGCTACCATGGAAAAACTGGACCAGTTCCCAGCTTATTTTGAGTAAGTGCTTCACAGTGTAGCTCATTATTCATGATTGGAAAACGTTTTCAAAACAAGAGAAATCTACCCAAGCATCATTATAGAAAGATTTTTCCAAGTAAAATAGAAATAACCATACTGGAGTGTTGTTTTTAAATACTTGTCATGCTTTTAAAAGGGTCAATTCAAAGACAACTAAAGCATCACATTCAAAATAATGATAATAATAGAGGCATTGATGCTTGCTGAAAGAGTTACACTATCCTTTGGGGATGATTTTAATGACAAAGCTAAGTTTGTGTCTTTTTTTTTTTTTTCCCAGTCACATCAAGAGTTTATTTAGTGAACATTGATCACTGTAGCCAATACATTATGATACTTACTGCAAAGAAGCCGGTGACTTCTGATTACTCTGTTTTCTGTAAACTGACCAGAGAAGAATGATAGTGTAGAGAGAGCCCCCGAGAGAGAACTGGCTATGAGAAGCCCATGCACTATTGCTTATTTTGGTATTCCTAAAGACTGAATCCCATAGAAATGGATTTGTTTAAGGGAAAATTTTCAAATAAGGTGATCAACCCCAAAGGGAAATCCCATGTCCGTGATGTATTAAGATTTGTGCCTACTCAGACTCAGAGATGAGTGTCTTTCCAAGGTCTCTTCCTGGAATTCCCAGATCTTAGAATTTGGCAGCCTAATATAGCTTTCAAAAAAAAAAAAGCTTTTTTATTTCAGAATAGCTTTCTATATACAGAAAAGTTGTAAAGATAGTGCAGATATTCTTATACACCTCACATGCAGTCTCCCCTATTACTAATATCTAACAGTAGGAGGGTTCTTTTGTCACACTTAATGAGCCAATATTGATACATTATTACTAACTAAAGTCCATCCTGTATTCAAATTTCCTTAGTTTTTGCCTAAAGTCCTTTTTACGTACAAAGATCTCATCCAGGATGCCACACTACACTTTTGTTGTCTTGTTCCTTTAGGTTCTTCTTGGCTGTGACAATTTCTCAGATTTTTTTTGGTTTTGATGACCTTACTAGTTTTGAGAATGCTGGTCAGGTATTTTGCGAAGTGACCTTCCTGAGATTTGTCTGATGGTTTTCTCTCGATTAGATGGAGTTTCAGGATTTTGGAGAGGAAGACCACAGAGGTGAAGTGTCATTTTCTTCACATACATCAAGGCTGCCTACTATCAGCATGACTTCTCACTGTTGATGTTGGCCTTGATCACCTGGCTGAGGTCGTGTTTCAGATTTCTCTACTGTGAAGTTTCTAGCCCCTTTTCCATGCTATGCTCTTTGAAAGGAAGTCACTATGTGCAGTCCACTTTTAAGGAGTAGGGAGTTAACTATAAAAATTGTTTGGAATTCTTCTACATGGGAGATTTGTTTATTCTCTCCTATTGATCTATTCAATAATTTATTTATATCAGTATGGACTCGTGGATATTTATTTTATGTTTTGGGTTATAATTCAATACTACATTATTTATTTTCTTGTTCAAATTGTTTCAGCTTTGGCCATTGGGAGCACTTTCAATTGTCTCCTGTTTCCCTTTCCATGCTCCCATAATTGTGGAGTATTTTTGTTTGTTTGTTTGTTTTTTGAGCACTTCCTTCCTTTCTGGCACTACAAGATGCTCCAGGCTCATCTTTTATATTTCTTGACCCAGTCCTAGAATCAGCTATTTTCCAAGAAGCCCTTCTAATGTAGGTTTTGTTTGTTTCTTTGTTGTAGTTTCTGAAGTATTTTGATAGCCACTGTGGTAGGCACTAGACACAAATTGTCTCTCTTAATCCTCATATCGACACCATTAGGTAGCCTTTGACTTCATTTCATAAATATAGAAACTGAGGCTCAAAGAATGTAAATGATTTACCCAAGGCCACACAGTAAGTAAAAAGCAAATTCTAGCCCAAATCTGTGTGACTCCAAGGCTCACACTTTGAACCTTTACACCCCAGGCCAGCCTCCTTTGTTCTCAAAGTTAACATTAGATGGAAACTATGCTATTGTGAACCACTCTGCCTTTTTGTGAGATTAAAAGACAAAAGCCAGCCAAACCTTCCTCTGGGAAGACCCCTCAGGATTCCAGCCACGCTGATCCCTTCCTTCTCTGAACTTCATTCCCACTGAGAGTTGAAAAACTTCCCTGAACGTAGAAGTTGTTTATGAGCTGTCTTGTGGTTTTCCCTCTTTATCTTCATTCCCAAATCAGATTATTAGCTCCTCAGAGGGCAAGGAAAATATACTGCCCTGTAGGATTATCAAGATAAGTAAACTTCTGGAGGCCACATCATTTCAGAACAGACTGTGTTGCTACAGCTACCATCGAAGGCAAATATTAAAATCTGTGCCTTTCGTACCAGGAGAGCAGAGAGCTGGATTGAAGTGATATCACATTGTTGTTATGGTTATTTTTCATTGACTCAGTCTCCCACTGGGCAAGGAGTTCTCAAACATAAAAGTCATATCTCTCCCATTCTCCAGTGCCCCAGACAGGATATAATATGCTCTAGGCACTCAATCAGTGTATATAAAATGCTTAAGGGAAGCTCTCGGGCCGTGGGCCAGAGACTACCTATTCTTGACTTGTGCACAACTTTAACCTCTTAAGAAGGCAGTACTATGAGGTGGCTCTAGAGGTAGACAAACTGATAGCAGTGAAAAATGAGAGGTCTCTGATTCATTTAAAAACCCCACTGAAAAGAGAGTAAATGGAGAACAAAATTGAAAAGGAGTAAACTTACATGGTCATAGACAAATGGAAAGAAAATGATGGAAAGCGGGTAGATGAGAACTAGATGTCCCTATAGGATTGAAAGCCACTGTATGGAGTGAATGACCAGGGGCACTCATCCATGAGGCATTAGGTGTAGTGCCTACAGCCCACAGAAGTCATAATGCACCCTGGAGTGGGGCCAAAAAAGAGGACTGGCTCAAAAATCTGCATAAAGACCAACTGGACTCTACATCTAGCCCCACATCCCATCCCCGGTTGACCCAGTTAGGCAAGTACCTCTTCCCAGTCTAGCAGAGGATAGGAGAATTGTTTTCCAGAAGGTTCGACCAAAGGACCACTGGGCTTTGGATTTTAGACACAGATGAAGTTAGGAATGAGGCACCAAAAACAGGTTGAATTGAAAGTCTGTCTCTGAAGAGCAAAATGCCCAGCCCTCTTCTCCTCTGACACTCAGGACTCTCACATCTAAAGTTACACCACCACCTTCCTGGCAGGAGTTAGAAAATTCCTCTTTGATGAAACTAGCCCAGAGGTACTGACTGCCCACAGATATTGACATTTGGAGGTTCTCCATTGAATTAGCCAAATCCCCACTACTGTACCCTGTGGAGCTTCCAACCAGCTTTTTTATTACCATCTCAGAGAGGACAGGGCATCAATCAAACAAGAAGAGATGGTATAAAAAGGAAAGTTCAAAGAATAAGAAAAAGCTCTTGAAAATTAAAAGTATGATAATACAAGTTAAAAAAATCAACATGAAGGTTGGAACTTAAATTTGAGGATATTTGCCAGAAAATAGAACCTAAAGAAAAAGATTGAACATTAGGAGGAAAAGAAATAAAGCATTTTTTTTTAAATGGAGCATTTATTGACTCTAGGAGAAGGAAAAAGAAGTACAAGAAAGAAAAAGGACATGTTAGTTAAAGAACATTACTTTGCTCAGCTGTGGACAACATACACATAATCGTAATAATGTAGATTCTGAATATGGATTTAACCTAAGTTGTGTGGAAGAGTAGATATTATTGCAGAAATTCAATGGCTAGAAGCTGAAGAAGATAAATCAAGAGATAGCATAGAAGCAGATTTTGGGCCACAGGGAGGGAAATACCTGAAGAAGCATCCTAGCAAGTTGAAAGCTCTTATGGGGGTGAGAGGTATGAACCCCTGGTCTTTGATATAAGCTTTGTAGTATTTGACATTTATGTGGACTGTTTTGATATAAGAATAAATAATACATTTTTAAAAATCAGATATGAGAGTTTTTAAATATCAGCATGATGGAGCATTTACTGTTCAAATAGCCACATAGCCACACGCATACAGCAGCCCCTGGAGGATGTTGTGGAACAAATAATGTTCATTTCAGTGGTCTTGAGTCATCAAGAAAAGGTCTGATTTGGGCCGTCCCAGTGGCGCAGCGGTTAAGTGCTCACGTTCCGCTTCAGTGGCCTGGGGTTCGCCTGTTTGGATCCTGGGTGCAGACCTGCATACACACTGCTTGGCAAGGCGTCCCACGCTGTGGCAGGTGTCCCACGTATAAAGTAGAGGAAGGTGGGCATGGATGTTAGCTCAGGGCCAGTCTTCCTCAGCAAACAGAGGAGGATTGGCGGCAGATGTTAGCTCAGGGCTAATCTTCCTTAAAAAAAAAAGAAAGAAAGAAAGAAAAGGTCTGTTCTGATTCTGTTCTGCTTTAGAGAAACACATGTGATGGGGATTCTTCTCTGTCAAAATTCTGCAGACTTTTGTTATTTGGGGAGAATTCTGATGTGGACCTGTTCTTCTCACCCAACGTGGGAGAAATGATGCATTGCCTCCCTCCCTCATCTACCACACAGCCTCACCCTGTGTCCAGAAGAACTGTGGGCTGGTTGGCCACAGACTGACCTGATCTGGTCCAGAACTCTGATCTTCATCATTAGCCGCAGTTCTGCCAGTCTTCTTTCTGCCAGACAGAGCTGAGCCTCCTAGTGGTTCCCTGCAAGCCCTTTGTCCTCGGATGGTTGCCTTGAGGTCAGTTTCTGAAAGTCATTGGCCCCAGAGCAAGATCTCCTGCGGCAGAAATTAACCTCCCAGACCCAGAGACTGCGGTGGTGAGTGGGAGGGAGGTAGGGGGAAGAGAAGAAGCTGAGAGGGCAGAATTGAGCTTCTCAGACATGAAAGAGAGTGTTTCCCCTACTTCTTCTAATACCACGGAGACCCCAGGGATGCTTTGCTTGGCTGGTATTTCCTGATTTAGTCTCAGTAAGCAGAGCCAGAGAGCTAAATGAAATCACACTGACCCAGCTGCCGTGGGAGGCACTTCAGTGCTTGTTAGCTGGTTCGTGCTTTTTTCCTGGTAATCTTTCTGTTATCAGGTATTTGGGAGGATTACAGCAATGTGTCCCAGGCTAGATCGAGGCTCTTTGTTTAAACCCTGATGTAGCAAAGACTCAATTTCCCAGGATGTTAGCCTATTAGAACAATTAATGCTAAATTATACTATTTTGACATGATAATAAAAAAGAGTGGGTGGCTTTATTATATCTCTTGCTATAAAACTTGATCCAAGCTGTTGGAGATTTTTTTCCATGATAGAATTATTTGAATATTATTAAGAGTAGGCAGGTGACATATGAAGATACTAGGATTTGAAAGATGATGGGGAGCCAGCCACATATAGGGAGATCCTTTGAAATATGGAAACAGAGAATTTTGGAAATGGAACAAAATCCTGACTCAAAGCACAGGTGGGTCGTGAGGACTCGGTAACGCAGATGAAGGTCTTCCTCACTTCTCTCCCTCTCCCTCGCCCGCCCTTACCCTAACAGCTGTGGAGGACTTACTGTGTGCCTGGCACTGGGCCGTGTGTATTAATTACACGTAGAATCTAATAATGTCAATAATAGGTGTATGTTAATAATATGGTAATAACTAATATTTGTACCATCCTGCGTATAAAGAAACTGAAGCTTGGAACAGTTATGTAATTTTCCTAAAGTCACCCCACTAGCAAGTGGTACAGTGGGGTTTAGAAACCAGGGTTTCTACTGCATATGTGGCACATAGTGAGGGCTCAGTTATGTCAGCCGTGAGTTTGCTGATGGTGTCCGTGTTGATGGTGCAGAATGCAAAGAATGAACCACAGAACAGTTAAATGATTTGCTCAAGGTCACACACTGGTCAGTGGCAGTGAGCTTATCCAGTTCCCTGATTCAGGTCCTCCTTCTCTCTCCCACGTTTCTGAAAATACAAAGAGAAATGTCAGCACACCAACTTCTAGAAACAAATAACCTCCTGTCTAGGTTCCAGGTTCTGAATCCTCACATTACTTGAATAGTTTTAAGTTTTAAGTAAAACTTAAACTATTAAGTTTAAGCACTGCCAGAAACAATGCCCAAGAAACTATTTTAGGCTAATATTTGTTTCCTAGTGGCCAAAAAAACCCAAAAAAAGACCTACAGCAATATTAGATTCAGTGTATTTCATCCTCCCTGATCCAGTTGAAAAAAAAAAACCAAGCTTTTTTCATCAGGTAAAATTTTAACTTTAAACCATTGTGTGGGATTACAGGGAGGCAGTGGGTGCACTGATGTGGCAGAAGTCATCATCTCTCCCCCTGACACTAGGACAGCAGCTCTCATCCAAGGTGACATGGGTATTTAGGGCCTGAGTGGGTCATGGGTCTGAGTCCATCCATTTTAGCAGTTCACCTTGGGGGTGAGAGACCATGACTCTAGACCATCAATCTATGGTAAAATGCCTTGGTGGTGGCCCCATTCTCCCCTCTCCTCTGCTTATGAAAACTACCTCAGGCCTTGGTGTTGGCTGCCTGTCAGCACAGGCCTGCCACTCTGCCATATGCAGGTACTAGGCTGGGCTTGCTGATCTGGTCCCATGCCCTGCCAGTTTTAGAAGGAAAAAGACATTAGATGAGCAGCCCCAAACCATCCTACCTCCATGATCTCCCTTTTCCATTCCAACTTGGCACAATCAAATCTATAGTCTTTTCAAGGTTCAGCTCAAGCATTAGCATCTCCTCTGCTTCCCACTCCACAGCCTCAAACTATGAACAGTCTGACCCTTCAGGAAAGTTCTCCACACACTTCGTTTGCAGCTCCATAATCACCCTTCCTGTTCCCTGCCTGGTATTATACATGGGCCATCTCATTGTCCCCATGTCAACATAAGACTTGCCTATCTTCAGTTTCCTCATAACTCGTAGGACAATGATTTTTCTGTATTTGGGACCCTGCGTAGTGGTGTTATTGCATTTTCAGGCAGGTATATGTCGTGTGGTAACAAAGGTTTGGAAAGACGAGAATGACTACCCACATTCTTTTTTCTAATAACAACTATCTGATTACTGACATGTTCTGTCAGAGATTCATCCTTTAGTTTATGGCTTTAGTTTCCTCCACGAAAGGGAGAATATCTTAGCCATGTGTTGGCACACTGTGGCCTGTGGGCTAAACCTGGCCCTCTGCCTATTCTCATGTGACCAGTGAAGTAAGGATAGTTTTTATATTTTTAAATGATTGAGGAAAAAAAGGAAGCATAATATTTCATGACACAGTAAGTTTATATTAAATTTTAAGTTTAAAATTATATGAAATTCAAATATCATTGTCATGAATAAAGTTTTACTGGAATACAGCCATACTCATTTGTCCCTGTACTGTCTATGGCTGTTTTTGCACCAAAATAGCAGATTTGAGTAGTTACCACAAAGACGATACATCACACAAAGCCTAAAATATTTACTATGAGGCTTTTTACAGAAAAAATGTGCCAAACCCTGTTCTGAGTCATTCTCAATGTGAAAATTGTAAAAAAAGGAGTGGGGTGTCCTTTTTGCTGAAGGGGGAGGAGAATGAAGGCACAGAGTGCCTAGAGGAAAAGAAATCTGGAGACAAGAAAAGGAAGAAAGAGGAGTCAAAGGCCTACTTGGAGATGCCAGGTCTCCTGGGTCTGTACACGTGTGTGGCAAACATCTCTGCCTGGAGATGTCAATCTTCCCAAGGAACACCTGGATCTCACAGCTGGTGGACTTGCCCAGGGGCAGAAAGTTTGTGTAAACTTAATGCTCTCCCTTAGGGACTCCGAAGGGTTCCTTTGGAGAAACCATAAACTAGACAGGGTAGGATTAGGAGATTATCAGTCATTCCTGATGATTCCAAGTACCAAGATTAACTAACATCTGCAGTAAGATCTAAAGGGCTCTATGTCCCACTTATCTCTGATTCAATAATATTTCTGTGTGTGAAATCTATTTTGCTTGTGTCTGTTTATGTGTCTCTTCGGGAGAAATCCATTTTGGATGAATGCCAATTAATTATCACATATGTGGGGATCATTAAACATTTGGAGTTTTCAAATAAAGACACATCAATTAGATCTTGGTTTAAACCAGTTCAGCCCCTTGGAGAGTTGGGATTACAGGTTTTTTGTTTAGAAATCTGCCACTTTCAAGCATTTCTCTTATTTTCTTATTACAGGGGAATGCCCTTTACTTCAAATCTGCCAGAAATGTTACAGTGAACATTCTCAATGACCAGACTAAAGTTCTAACTCAGCTGATAACAGGTAAGGAAAGATAGAACTTAGCAGCACCTGGTCCACACTAAACACTCAGAAAATGTAGATTCGAAGGTTGAATGAAACTCCACGTGCAGTAAAGACAAGCCTGTCTGCTAACACATTGTACAGTGGGGAGGAGGGGAATGTAGCGTGTGTTCCCTGATTCTACTGAAGGGTAGAGTTGCATCAGGTACACACGTTTAACTTATGCAAATCCGATAATCCTTGTTCAGGGGAGGAAATAAACTATTTTTCATGTAACATGGCTCCTAAACACAAGCCAGCTGCTTCATCTGGTGTTTCCCATGGAAAAGCTCTCTGCTCCAGTGTTGGAGGAAATGCTGGCTGTGTTGGATTATTGGAGAGATAGCAGAGTATACACAAAACCAGGCATGCCGGACTTTATGGGTGCTAAAAGGGATTTTTAATGGGTGTTTGAATCCATGCCATAGTTGCCGTATGTGCTAACTTTGAACCTAGCTCAACTGCAAGAGGCAGATGTAGCCCCACTGAATACATGTGTGTGGTTCCTTTTAATCTAGCAGATCTGCTGCTCACAATTGTGAAAAGCACCCACTGGGTTTCATGCTGCCTATTCCTGAAATTTAAACAAGGATTGGTTATTCATAATAATGATTATAATGATAAGCACGAGCATCATGGCTGTGATTAAGTGTTGAGTGGTCTGATTAATGCCCCCTCTGTAGGTTATGAGCAGCAATAAACAGGAGCCGTAAGGTACCCCCACAGTAGAAGGGAAAAGGAGTGTGTGTCTGAATGGCACTGTTACACTTCCAGACAGAAGATGCCATTTGTGTGGCTTCAGGGATGAGAGAGAAGTGTACAGATGGACATTTTGAGAAGCCAGTTGCCCAAATGCCCTGAAATGTTCCTGTGACTAAAACATCTGGAGCCCCACTAATAAACACATCTCTGGGAAACAAGTGACTTTGGGCCCAGAGTCTCGCTGGAGAAAAAGCATCGTCCCCCGGCCACTGCCTCCATCCCACAGGAGTGCTGCATACGAGTGCCTGGAGACCACAGCCAAGGGGTGGCTTGGACCTTGTACCAGTGGAGGGACTCAGGGGTGGAAGGAACCACAGCACAGCAGAGCCCGTAATCCATAAACATGTTGTTCCAGCATGCGGCTGGATTGTCGGCCTTGCTTATGTAACATCTGGCCCACAGTAACAATGCTAAATAATTAAATAAACAGCTTCAGTAAGCAATGATTTAAGCGGCATGTGTGAAAATTGCCTCCAGGAGGGAAATAAATCCAACCTCCAGCTCCCAGATTCCTGCGTTTAAAAGGAACTTATTTAGCCTGCTGCTCATTTGCCATTTATTTGCAGTGGGAGATTTGGTTTACTTGAGAGATTTTGTTTCGATAAAGCTGGAACTGCCCAAATGACTATTGTTCAACAAAAGAGTCAGTCAGTCAATCTCTCTCTCCCCCTCCTTCTCTCTCTTCTCCTCTGCCCCATCCCCACCTCCTCCTTTCCTTTTGCTTCTCCCTTCCAACTCCCCCCTCCTTGACTGCTCTCCTTTCTCTTCCTCTTTTCGTCTCCCTTTGTCTCCCTCTCCGCTCCCTCTCTCCTTCCTTTCTCTCTCTCCTTCCCTCTCTCCCTATCCCTCCCTTCTTGCTTTCTGCCCCTTCTTCTTTCTTCCTTCTCCTTCCCCTCCCTCCCCATTCTCTCTCTCCTTTCCCTTTTCCATTCTCTCCTCTCTCTCACCTCCCTCATCCCTATGTCTGTCTCCCCGCCCAAGTTAGGTCTCTTGGGAGCTGACACACCAAGCCCTAACTCTTTAGGTAAGGCACAAGATAACTAATATTAAAATGAGATGGGCAAGAAGCCATCTCAACACCAGCCAGCAGGAGTCTTTCAAGAAGATTTCTACATGGAGATTGAAACAGCAATCAAAAACCTCCCAAACAATAAAAGTCCAGGACCAGATGGCTTCCCTGGTGAATTCTACCAAACATTCAAAGAAGACTTTAATACCTACCTTCCTCAAACTCTTCCGAAAAATTGAAAAGGAGGATAGGCTTCCTAACTCATTCTACGATGCCAACATTATCCTGATACCAAAACCAGACAAGGACAACAGAAAAAAAGAAAATTACAAGCCAATATCACTGATGAACATCGAGGCAAAAATCCTCAACAAAATACTAGCAAGTTGAATACAACAATACATTAAAAAGATCATACATCATGATCAAGTGGGTTTCATTCCAGGGGTGCAGGGATGGTTCAACATCTGCAAATCTATCAATGAGATACAGCACATTAACATAATGAAGAATAGAAATCACATGATCATCTCAATAGATGAAGAGAAAACATTTGACAAGATACAGCATCCATTTATGATAAAAACTCTAAATAAAATGGGTATAGAAGGAAAATACCTCAACGTAATAAAGGCTGTATATGACAAACCCACAGCAAATATCATTCTCAATGGAGAAAAACTGAAAGCTACCCCTTTAAGAACAGGAACTAGATAAGGATGCCCACTGTCAGCACTCTTATTTAACATAGTATTAGAAGTCCTAGCCAGAACAATCAGGCAAGAAAAAGAAATAAAAAGGATCCACATTGGAAAAGAAGAAGTGAAACTGTCACTCTTTGCAGACAAAATGATTTTATATCTAGAAAACCCTAAAGAATTCACTGAAAAACTTTTAGAAACAATAGAGGAATACAGTCAAGTCACGGGATACAAAATCAATGTACAAAAATCGGTTGTGTTTCTATACACTAACAACAAAGTAGCAGAAAAAGAAATTAAGAATACAATCCCATTTACAATTGCAAGAAAAAGAATAAAATACCTAGCAATAAACTTAACCAAAGAGGTGAAATACCTGTACACCAAAAACTATAAAGCATTGTTGAAAGAAACTGAAGAAGACACAAAGAAATGGAAAGATATTCCATGCTCTTGGATTGGAAGAATTAACATCGTTAAAATGTCCATACTTCCCAAAGCAATCTACAGATTCAACGCAATCCCTGTCAAAGGTCCAACAACATTTTTCACAGAAATAGAACAAAGAATCCTAAAATTTATATGGAACAACAAAAGACCCCAAATAGCCAAAGGAATTCCTGAGAAAAAGAACAAAGCTGGAGGTATCTCACTCCCTGATTTCAAAATATACTACAAAGCCATAGTAACCAAACCAGCATGGTACTGGCACAGAAACAGACACACACATCAATGGAACAGAATCAAGAGCCCAGAAATAAACCTACACATTTATGGACAGCTAATATTCAACAAGGGAGCCAAGAGCATATAATGGAGAAAGGAGAGTCTCTTCAATAAATGATGTTGGGAAAACTGGACAGCCACATGCAAAAGAATGAAAGTAGACCATTCCTTTACACCATGTGCAAAAATCAACTCAAAATCGATTAAAGACTTGGATGTAAGACCCAAAACCATGAAACTCCTAGAAGAAAACATAGGCAGTACGCTCTTTGACATCGGTCCTAGCAGCATATTTTCAAGTACCCTGTCTGACCAGGCAAGGCAAACAAAAGGAAAAATGAACAAATGGGACTACAGCAAACTGAAAACTTCTGCACAGAAAAGGAAACCATCAACAAAACGAAAAAACAACCTAACAATTGGGAGAAGATATTTGCAAACCATATATCAGATAAGGGATTAATATCCAAAATATACAAAGAACCCGTACAGCTCAACAACAAGAAAACCAACAACCCAATTAAAAAATGGGCAAAAGATCTAAACAGAGATTTCTCCAAAGAAGATATACGGATGGCCAACAGGCACATGAAAAGATGCTCAACGTCATTAGCTCTCAGGGAAATGCAAATCAAAACTACAATGAGGTATCACCTCACTCCAGTCAGAATGGCTATAATTAACAAGACAGGAAACGACAAATGTTGGAGATGATGTGGAGAGATGGGAACCCTTGTCCACTGCTGGTGGGAGTGCAAACTGGTGCAGCCACTATGGAAAGCAGCATGGAGTTGCATCAGAAAATTAAGAATAGATCTACCATATGATCCAGCTATCCCACTGCTGGGTATTTATCCAAAGAACTTGATAACACAAAGGCATAAAAATGCCTGCACCCCTATGTTCACTGCAGCATTATACACAATAGCCAAGACTTGGAAGCAACCTAGGTGCCCATCAGGGGATGAATAGATAAAGAAGATGTGGTATATATACACAATGGAATACTACTCAGCCATAAGAAATGATGAAATCTGGCCTTGTGTGACAACATGGATGGATCTTGAGGGTATTGTGCTGAGTGAAATAAGTCAGAGGGAGAAAGTCCAATACCGTATGATCTCTCTCATAAGTAGAAGATAAAAACAACAACAAACAAACACATAGCAATGGAGAATGGATTGATGGTTACCATGGTGGAAGGGGGTTAGGGCAAAAGGTGTGATTAGGCTCACATGTGAGGGGATGGACTATAATTAGTTTTTGGGTGGTGAACATGATGTAATCTACACAGAATTCAGAATATATTACGATGTGCATCCGAAAGCTATGTAATGTTATAATCCAATGTTATTGCAATTAAAAATAAAATAAATAGATAAATAAATAAAAAGAGGATTTCTACAGAGGAGAGTAGATTGTTCAAAATATAATTGTAAGCACATATGCACATGGACACTCACCCCTAAAGTTTCCCTTGAGGGTTCTCCTTTTACATTTACACACATGGGGGAAAGCATAGAGCAGTTCCAGAAGACAATATCTTATAAAGCCTGTTACACTTGATGGTGTACTTACCGGAGAGCAATGACCCCTGCTGTCCAAGTGGCCAGGTTTGCTAAGGCAATCCTGAGGACTCAAGATTCTCCTGCTTACCTAAAGAATGTCTCAAAAGCCCAGAAGATGTTCCAATATTAGCCATTCAGGTAATCTTTTCGCAGGAAACAATGCTTTAAATGGTATTTAAGTTCCCAGGCTAGGCTGCAATCACACTGGATCATCCTGCTGCTGATTTAGTATCGTCTCGGTGGTGGGTCCGAACGGGAAACCCTCTGACCTGCAAGGAGGAAGTTGTCGCGTAGTCTTCCACAGCATCTTGCCAGTGTGGGGAAGAGTCCCAGGATCCAGGGAGTTGGGGAAATAAATTAGGCTGGGTGGCCCCCAGGCTTTCCAGCTCCCAGAATGGTGTCAGTGGCATGACTAGGAGAATACTGGTACATCCTGGTGGATTCCAGTCTTTCTCTCTGTTGAGGCAATTAATTAAGAGGTACTTCACACGTATACTGCTGCACGCACAGGGGGATTATCTGAAGATTAGTTTCGGGTTAAGAATAATGATTTTCTTCCATCCCAGGGAGGAACAATGGGTTCACCAGGAGACCTCCTGAGCAGTCTCCAGCTGCATTTGCATTTCTCTCTAGAATCACGTTTTTAAGATTTCACACGTCCAAGGAGGTTTGGCAGCCCCAGGTGAAATCGACAAAAGGACAAGTCATCTGCACCATTGAGCCGGCCATCCCTCCTTGGGTTTTTGGCTAAAACTCCCAATTACTGAGCTTTATACACTCAAATGGTTCTAGGCCTTGGTAAATCCCATTGTTTTCTGAGAAGCCCTGAAAAGCAAGATAATTGTGTTTTGTGTTCCCTGATTGCTGCGGTCTCTTCAGTATACTCTCCTGTCTGTCTCACACACCACTCGTAAGTTCAGAGTAAACTCAGTTTATACACGGGCAGGTGTCCTTGACTGACTCCTCAAGGTCATATCTCCTGTAATTGCTCAGATCCTTAGAGGCAAAGTCCAAGCATTTGTATCCCCAGTCATACTGCCAGTTTATCATCTGACAGGATCCAGAGTGGGCAAGCTATGCTCCCCTATGCGTATCATAAGGCCATTCATTCGTTCATTCATTAGCACTTCTTTACCTCCTGATCCCCAGTATCTCCCCTAAAAAATGGTAACAAGCCCAGAGCATTGACAAGTATTACAGAATTTACTGAAGGTTTTGGTGTGTCCAAGAAGACAGCTGCCTCTTAGGTCTTGCAGAACAAGCTAATACAAATCCCTCATTGTACCTCTCTGTTCTTTCAAGATCTCTCTCTGGTCCTTGTCTCCAGCTTTTTACTTCCCCTCATCCTCCAAAAGCCCTCTCATAGCTTCTCCTTGTTTGTTGGCTCCAGCCCCCTTCTCCTTTCTAGACAAATAAACATCCTTTTTCTTCTAAGGGACAGGTCTAAGAGCTCAGTTCCAGACCCAGATCTGCCATTAGCTCACTTGGTGGCCTTGAAAGAGCCCTTGGCCTTGCTGCCACTGTTGTTCTCACCTGTAGCCTGAAGACAGTCAAATAAGATAATCTCCAGTCCTGTGCTGTTTGGAAATTCTGTACCTTGTCTGCTGTTTGAATATCCTGCTCGTTAAGGAGCATTTCCAATGTCCTTCTTTTCATCAGAGGGCTGATATGGATGTCTAGGCAAAGGATCAGATCTGCCAAATTGACATGATTATGTGAATGGGGCAAGTGTACTAAGAGGTACTCATCATGAATTCTTTTCAATGTGTTGTGACCATTGCATTAGAAAAATGGTGGTGGTCATGATCACAAGAATGATGATAATCACAAGAGCAGTCCCCTATATTTCACAGAGCTTGGCCGCCTACAAATTTCTTTCTACAAACACAGTTTAGTTTGATCCTTTTAACTTTCCTATGAGTTAAATAGAATAAATGGTGATTGTACAATTTTATAGGTGCAGAAAATGAGGTTCAGAAAGATCAAATGATTTGCCCAAAGTCACATTACCAGAAAATGAGAGAGTTGAGACATAATTTTTGTCTTCTGATTCTTAGTCTGATAGTCTTAACATAAAGGAAAGCAACCCGAGATGTCCGGGGGCTGGCCTGGCACTATCAGCGGAGCCTCAGGGTTCTCCTGTTTGAACATAAGTAATTTCACAGAACATCAACACCAGACAAGGCCAGTTGGTGGCCATGAAAGATCAAGACAAAACAAAAAACAAAGACAACTCTGATCATGTGTGAACACAGACAAAAATGGAAACATTTATCTAAAGCACAAAAATGACCAAACATGCCTCTATCCTGGATAATATGAGTGACTGCTGTTTCTTTATCCATTAGAGTTTAGCTTTGTTCTGGTCTTCCCTTCTTCTGGATAAGATTTATTAGGATATCAGTCATAAAATTACTCCCACTTATTAACAGCCTCTAATCCAGAGCAAAGCCGCGTTTCCATAAAGCCTGCCCAAAATAACCTAACACAAGGTCAAATCATGTAAGTCTTCTCTTCTTACTGAGATGCCCCATGGTGTGCGTTCTCCCTCACTGCAATGATTAATAAACCCAACTTGTTCAACTACACGTGTGTTCCCACTGGTATTTACCTGGAAGTTATTGAAGGCCCTTTGATTACTACACAGTCTTGAAAAATAACTAGAAAAAAACAAAAACTCTGTATCAGAATCTCCTAGGCAGTTTTGGGAAAAATGAAAGATTTCTGGTTTCTATCCTCAAAAATTTTTCTATGTGAATTTCCAGATCAAAAGGTAGATTCCTTTTGATCTGAGCTAGGGTCAGTGAGGTTGATTACACCCTAAGGTTGTTCTGGTGCATTTATGCAGACCATCTTTTGGGAACCATCTGAACTGTAGGTGTTCAGGTGGCTCCAGCTCAGATAGACTAAAATGTCTTTTTTTCCTTTTTTTTTTTTTTTTAGGAATTGTAACACATTAACCTGTTTTACTTTTGCTATAGTAGCTGAAACTCTGTGTGATTTTCTGGTTTGTTTATCAATAACTGTTTAAATTCATATCTGTCTCCATCAGAAGATGCCACCACTATAGCCCCACCTTCAAGAACAGCATCTGTTGTCGTATGCTAAACCCTCTGAAGTTTATTTTATTTTTTATTTGATTTTATTTTTGCTGAGGAAGATTCACCCTGAGCTAACATCTATTGCCAATATTTCTCTTTTTCTGCTTGAGGAAGATTAGCCCTAAGCTAACATCTGGCCAGTCTTCCTCTATTTTGTATGTGGGTCGCTGCCACCGAATGGCTGACGAGTGGTATAGGTCCATGCCTGGGATCCGAACCTGTGAACCCAGGCCACTGATGTGGAGCACACCGAACTTAACTACTACGCCATGGGGCTGGCCCCTGAAATTTATTTTTTACTGAATGAAATTCTAGCATAAAAGATCCAACAACTTACTAGGCAATTAATTACAGCATATTATAGCCTTTTCTGCCAGGAAATGATCTATATACTGAGGAAATAGACTTGTCTGATATCAAATGCAGCCAGTCGATCAAGGCTACAGAGTGAGACATTTCAGCTGAATTTAAAGGCACCCTTTCCAACGGTTAGGGCTGGCCAAAGATATGCTGGTTGCTCCAAGAGAAGGTGAGCTTTCCATGCCTTGATATGTCCAGTCAAAATTTATAGATATTTGACAGTAGTTTGGTAGTTAGCTGAGGGAAATCTCATTCAAGCATTAGTATGGAGGAAGGACATGATGGCCTTTAAAATCATTGCCCAGAAGCATATGATTAAAAGGAATTGACAAGACATGGCTGAAGTCACAAGACTGGTTTTCAGGGTTGACTTATGAAAAACAATCCACTTACATTAAAGTCTAATATAATCTCGTCAGATGTATATGTTCTATGAAAAGCTCTGCTGGCCCCGTGGCTGAGTGGTTGAGTTCTCGCACTCCATTCCAGTAGCCAAGGGTTTCACCGGTTCGAATCCTGGGCACGGACATGGCACCCTTCATCAGGCCATGCTGAGGCGTCATCCCACATGCCACAACTAGAAGGACCCACAACTAAAAATACACAACTATGTACAGGGGTGCTTTGGAGAGAAAAAGGAAAAATAAAATCTTTAAAAAAAAAAACACAAAAAGCTCTTTGTAACTGAATGCATGAGGCTAATGTATTCTCTCTCTCCATTCTAGGTCCAAAAGCCATAGAAGCTTATGGCAAAAAGTTTGAAGTAAAGACAGTTTCTGGAAAGTTGCTCTTCTCTGCAGATAACAATGAAGTGGTAGTAGGAGCTGAGAGATTAAGAGTTTTAGGTAAGGAATCTTTAATCATTTAATTGGTTTGATGCTACTGTGTACATTTTAGAGAAAAAAATGAAACTGTGTCGAAGAGTGCTTTAGGTGAATTACCTGTATTCTCTTAAATCAAGGCAGATGAAGCCCTCACCCCCTACCTTGAAGCTTGGTCCCCTGGTAAAAACTTCTCATGAGTCTTTGTGTCACATCTGCCAACACTGAGCATCAGGCGGGGTGTGGGCTCATGCCAAGAAGTATAATAAAGCATCCTATCTTCACAGACTGGCAGTCTTGCTGGAAGCAGTCAAGACTTGTGTATATGATACAGAGGTTCCTAATTCCTGGTTGTGAATTAAGAATCATCTAGGGAACTTCTGAAAAGTTTAGGTTCATGAATCCAACCATGACTTACTGAATTAGAAGCTCTGGTGGGAGGGCCTTATGATTTGTTTGTAAAACCATTTACAGGAATAGCTGTGGCTCTACAGTTGGGATCACTGAATTTGAGCGCATAGCAAATTAGTCTTCTGTGGCTGTACACTGAAACCATCTAACACGGTGGTTTAAGGCCTGGGGCTGGAGCTGATCTGGCTCTTAATCCCTGCTCTGATGCCTACTAGCTGTGTCACTTTGGGCAAGTTACCAACATCCCTGAGCCACTTTTCTTTTCTGCTCAGTCAGGCTAAGAACATCCACCATCTCAAGTTGTTCCTAGGGTTAAATGAGATCATGTTATATGCACTTGTCACAGTGCTTAGCACAAAATAGTGCTCAGTCAGTGGTAACCACTGGTGCTGCTCTTGCTCAGACCACTGCTCCAATCAATACTAGTACGACTTCTCCTTCTCTTGCTCCCTAAGAGTCACTGAAACATGGTAGTTAAAAGCTCAGACTCCAGAATTAACCCACTAAGATTTTAACCCTATCTCTATCTTTCACTAGCTATGTGACCTTAAGCAAGTTATCTAACCTCTCTGTGCCTATGTCTGTTCATCTATAGAATGGAGGTAATATAAGTATTGACATTCCAAGATTGTCAGAAGGATTGAACAAAATAATCTATGTAAAGTGGTTAGAAGGTTGACTAAAAAATAGAAAGTGTTCACTAAGTGCTAGCTGTTATCTTAAATTATTATTTTTACTTGAAATTATTATTTATTCTTTGCATCATTAATTGCACTCTGCATCTTCTTTCTTCTCCATTACTGCTGTCCTCCTCCTGGTTGTCACCTCCACCGGCAGTCAGTCAGTTTGTGTGAACTGTCTAGCTGTCTCTTTCTCTGTCGTGTAATACACGATCACATCTAACTTCCTTACTGGATGACTCCTAGGTCTTCATCCCCCGCCCTAGGGTCTTGCCTCAGTTCTAGATCTTCTTCATCTAGATATTCCACCAGCCTCTAGAACTTGGTGGATGTTGAGTGCCTGGCATAGCCAAACACACACATACACACACACACACACACATTTCATCACCCTTGCCTTCTCTCCCACCCTGACTTCCCTATCACTCTCACTAGCCCCATTATGCTCCTTTCTGTCAGTTTCAAAGCTTCAGATTCATCGTGACCAGCATCAGGCTCAGCAGAGTCAGAAGATGGAAGTGACCATGCTGAGGGGGCTCGAAGGAAGTGAGAATACAGGATGCAGGGGCGGCGAGCCAGGGGCAATCTAAACTCTGGTCAGGCGCTCACTTATGGCATGATCTAGAACAATTCCCTTTGTCTATCAGGACGTTGCTTTTTTCTGTTTGTAAAATGAGAATTGTCTAGAGCAGAAATTTTTTGAATTCAGCAACAGAAACTTTTAAAAATAGAATTTTACACCAAACCCCCATAAGTAGAATATATAAAAGGCCAAGACTGCTCTGGGTTGTGGGTGGGGCTTTGGAGGAGAGAGTTCAGAGATTGGAGTCTTAGCTGTATAGTTTCATTCTTTCCTCCTCTCTGTCCTTTGGAGACCTCCTAGAACTTATTTTCAAAACCCCTTAAGTGGATAGTCTTTAAGGAAAAAAAAAAGTCTAATGACCACTTGCTATAGTCCAGGTACCATGCTTTATATGCATTATTGCATTTACACCTCACCAACACCTTATGAGGTAGGCACCAGTTTTATCATCCCCATTTTGCAGATGACAGAACTGAGCCCTAGGAAGTGTTGAGCCATAGTAAAGGGTAAAAGCCGGGATTCCCAGCCAGGTTTTTTAATGCAGACTGCTTCACTTTAAAGCACTGTACTTTGCTGCCTCCTCAAATTTGTCCCATTTTCAGATGAGTAAACAGAGGCTTGAAAAGATGATGAAACTTGCCAAGATCAAGTGCCTGTACGTGGTCAGACTGATGTTGAAATGCTTGCCTGTGGCTCTACCCTCAATGCACAGAGCTGCATGTAAATATGTTAATTCCAAGAACTTTGCCAACTCTCACAATTAATATTTTTCTCTATTATTTGTAGAAATGCTACTTTCCACCTTAGTTCTAGTTTGGAGAGGGAAAAAAAAACCCACAAAAACTTCAGGTTATCCTCTTGTTCAAGAGTACTTGCTATACCAGCTCTAAAATAATTGCCCAGGGGAAAAAGTGGTGGTATCTCCTGCCAAGATCGTTTTGTACAAATGGTGTCTGGCACTTCCATTAGTTCTGTGGCGCTTTGTGAGTCACCTCACTGCTTTAAAATCTGACTTTGCAAAGGTACAGAATAATTTTAGATGTCCCAACACTTTGATTTAATCTTAGTGTACAAAACTCTCTGATGGTATCTTTTAAGAACTTGCCCCCACCTCACCCCACCATTACCGAGACTGAGGGCAGGAAGATTCTTGCAGTTTTTGATCACTTGAAGGCAGGTGGATATTTTTGTTGTTATTGTTGCTTGTGCTTGTGATATTTCACATAGAGAACGATTTAGGATAAAACCTGTCTCTCTCCATCATTAGGAACATTTGCTTTTTTATGTAAAAATCTAGAAAGGAAGCATAATAAATACCACTATTGCTACTAATGCTAAAAAGATTAGGAAATGACCACCCCACAAATCTCGCATCAACCTACTCAATGAAATCAGCCTAGTGTGTTGTAGAAATGAGCTTCCTGTCAGCTGGGCTTCAGCCATATGGTGTGGAACAGGAAGTTTAGGCAGTTTCATTTTCAGCTTAATGAGAAGTTTGTCTTTTTGAGCTGTGCAAGCTCTTGGCAGGTTTGAATCTGGGAGCATATTTCATAGTGGAGTCTAACATATCTGGGTTTGAATCCTTGCTCAAACATTTAGGTTCTGAGTGACCCTATCCAAGTCTATTTTTCTCTCTAAGCTTTAGTTTCCACATATATGAAACAGAAAGAGAGGAACAAAATAAGAATGGAAGTAAGAATGAATGAATATAAAGAAACATATGCAAATAAATCAGTTATTTTAACTGATAGTTGAGAAGGAATAAGCAGTAGAAAATAATAAGGAATACGTTTAAGAAGATAATGCCAGGCCTGGCCCCGTGGCCAAGTGGTTAAGTTCGTGCGCTCCGCTTCGGTGGCCCAGGGTTTTGCCGGTTCCGATCCTGGGTGCGGACATGGCACCACTCATCAGGCCATGCTGAGACGGGGTCCCACATAGCACAACCAAAGGCATCACAACTAGAGCATACAACTATGTACTGGGGGGCTTTTGGGAGAAGGAGAAAAAAAACAATGAAGAAGATTGGCTACAGTTGTTAGCTCAGTGCCAATCTTTAGGGAAAAAAAGAAGATAATGCCTCTTGAATGTTGTGGCTTAACTCCATTGTTTAAATTCTCCTCTGAATAACCACACCCACCTATTCAGTTTTCAGGACAGTGACTACCTTGAGCACAAAGGACCCTGAATAGTATGGCAAAGGGACTAGAAGCTCTAAAGAATGGTTCAACTATCAGGAAACTTTTCTCCAGGAGAAGATATGGGGGCATCAATGTAGGTGGACTGTAGTTGCTGATCTATCACATATGCACATCTTTCCCGGGGAAAAGAGAGCAGGCAAGAGCCACGTGGATGAAAGGCTGAGAGCACAGGTTTTATACTTGTCACTGGCCTGTAATCCTGGTTTCTGTCATTCATCAGCCAGTGCCTTTGGATATGTCACCTTTCTAGACTTCCTTCTACTCTGTGACATAGTGTACTAATGCCTGACTTTCACAGTGGTGGGGAGAACTGGATGATCCAATGTATGCAGAGTGAATAGCACAGTGCATGGCACACAGCACTCAGTACATGCCAACTGTTGTGTTGGTGATGGTTTCTGTTGGTCCACTGGAAACCTATCAAGTCTTAAAATTTTATGCAGCCCTTGTGTGTTCATGAAAGAAGTTACTCAGAAATTGGCTAGGACTTATAGGAGTATTCATACATGAGATAAGTTTGGACTAGTGGATTTCCTGTACACAGCTAGGGCCAGAATAGAAAACACCTTTACAAGCTGGGAAGGACTACGGTGCCCATTTCACCTGGGTGCATGTAAGGCTGGTCTTATTAACACATGTGTTCTCAAGTTAGACTTAGGTAATAGATCGAAGGCCTGGGTTGAATTCCCAAAATTGTAGGGTCTCTCCCTTCACTTACTAAGACAGTGGTTTTGCAAGTGTGGCTTTTGGATGAGAAGCATCAGCTGTGATCTTTTTGTTGTCATGGAAACTCTCAAGCCGCACCGGAGACCTAGTGAATCAGAAACTCAGCTGAGGGTGGGACCCAGCACAAGGTGTTTAAATCAGCCCTCCATGGGGATTCTGATGCTCACTCAAGTTTGGAAGCCACTGACCTAGGACGATCACAACTAAATCGTTTTGCCACACCTTTGCTGGTAGCTTTCAGTTGAATTCAGGCTCA
Source organism: Equus quagga (assembly GCF_021613505.1). NCBI lineage: Eukaryota > Metazoa > Chordata > Mammalia > Perissodactyla > Equidae > Equus > Equus quagga. The sequence continues at coordinate 64,626,362 of NC_060273.1, read as the reverse complement.
GCTTTCACCGCTTTCCTCCAGAAAAGCTACAATATACATATAGTTAATGTACGTTTAGGGCTTACTCTGTGCAAGATGCTGAACGAATCACTTACCTGAATACATGCATTTGATCCTCATAACAACCTTACGAAGAGGACACTGGCTTGTCACTTTCATATAGACAGGAGCCAACTGAGGCACAGAGTGATAAAAACTTGTGCAAAATTACACAGAGAGAAACTAATGGAGTCAGGCTCTGAATCCAGGCATCTTACCCACTACACTCTGTCGTAGTAATCTTCAGCTTCCCCCGAACTCCATAGCGTGTTGGCATCATCATGAGAATGAAAGAGAACTGAGCAAGTTTTCTAGCTATTCCTCTCCAATTTGGCTTCTAGAGACCTTGCTATTCCCACAGCTCTCCTGCATCTCTGATTGGTCCTCTGCTTCTTTCACTAACTCTTCTTTCACCTAATAAATGACGTGTATTCACACTTGACATCACAGGTGGACTCCCCCAAGGTTCAGGCCTTGTTTTTCTCCTTTCACATTTCTAGGGGAGATCCCACACTTACACACAGTTTCAACGTTTGCTCTTATCAGGTGACCCTCCAATCTCTATTTGCCTTGAACTGTCTTCTTAATTCTAGTTCCACATTCCCAACAGCCCGGACTTTTCCATGTGGATGTCTTTCCATCACTTCCACTTTATCCCTGCAGCTGAACTTATGCCTCCTACCAAATCCCCTGCCCCTCCAGAACCCACTTCCTGAATTCTCCATATGGGGCCGCCATTCCCCTAGTTTTCAAGGCCTTGCTTTCATTCAGGGACCAGACCCGGTCTTTCTTCTTATGGCCAGGAATGTCTTTGCCAACCTTGGGTTTTTCACATTACAAAGGTATCTATTTAGGTCTGACACAAGAGAATTTAGCTTTGTAATCAGGCCTATCCATTTAATTACCAAAAAGTTATAAAATTACTGTGCAAGATGAGGCATGATATAGTTTAGCTTTAATTACAGAACCAAGTTATTAAATATCGGATAGGAATGGTCTTTAAAAAGTAGCAAGAAAACAGGCGACAAAAAAGCCAGTACATCTAAGAGGCATCTTCATGGAAACACCAGGGAAAACATAATTTTGATTTTTGTTAATGACCAGTTTCATTGAACAATGAATTGGACATTACAGCATTTATAAACAAAGCATAATTATGAAGCGTTATTCTAATTCTTAATTAGGTCTATTTATACTCTTGATTAGTTTTTTAAATATGTCCTCTAGATGCCACTTGATGCTAATTATCCAAGTTACATTATTATCAATTGAAAAACATTTTTAATTAAATCTAAAGCCATTTAAATTAGCATAAGATTTATAGAAATTTAAACGTGGTCTGAGGCTTTTTCTTTTTTAGGATGACATCAGATGATATATTTAGGCTTTTGAATTAGTTTTTGATGAAACTCTCTACTGCAACCTAGCAATTGATAAGTATGATGGAAAGAGTGGGGTGTTCTTAGTAGTGTTCATTCATTAAATATGTTGTGTGTATCATATATATACACTTACCTATATATATATGATATCTCCGTATCACTATAATGGTGTCATGGAGATACAGAGATGAATGTCACTGTTCCTGCTCTCTCAGGGAGCTGTCTGTCTAATCAGGGAGATGACACACACATACAGAAATCTGAGAGCCCAAGCAGGAAAAAAGCTGCTTAGAAGGGATAGAAACAAAGTAACTATAGAATTATGGAATCCATCTGTGGTGGGGTGGTATCCACAAGAGAGATTAGAAAGCTTCTTAAATGAAGGGAGCATTTGAACTAGGTCTTGAGTATGGATCAGGGAAAAAAACAGGGAGAGTACTTGCTTTGTAAATGGAATATCACATGTTTATCAGTCAGGACTCAGTCGGTTGTAAATGATGTAAATCAAACTCAAAGCCAGAGGTGGGGAAAGATACTGCCTCGAGTGATGGAAGAATTCAGTGGTAGCCAGCTTCAGACTAAGTGTAGTGGCTCAAACGTGACAAAAATTCAGTCTCTTTCTTTCCCTTGCCATCTCTCAGCTCTATTTTCTCATCTTGTATTCTATCTTCTACTCTGCTGGTGAGCAGAAAGAGTGCTTACTTTCCTAATATAAACCCAACGAAGTCCAAGGTTTTATTCTGACTCGACTGACTTGGGCCATATGCCCATCCCTGAACGAGCCATTTTGACCAGGATGATGGAATATGCTGGTTGGCAAGGCCTGAGTCAGAGCCCCACTGCTAGAGCTAAGGTTGGAAATGATTGAGAGTGAGATCGTGGGGTCAGTTCTCAAAGAAAAGCAAAGAAAAATAGCAAATATTCATTAAAATAATCAAAAGTATGATCATGGAAAATCGTGACTGCTGTACATGAGAGAGTGGAAACCAGGATTGTGAAAGATATTAATGAAAGATACTCTGTTAAGTTTTCTCCCTTGCTTGCTGAGCTCCAGATCCACTAGCCTCCTTGCTTCACCACCAAGCATGTTTTCACTTCTCAGCACTTGTACTTACTCTTCCCTCTGCTTGGAATCCTCTTTTCTAGTCTATGCATAAAGGACCTCTTCCTTTATGGTTCAAATATCACTTCATCACAGAAGTCTTCCTTGACCATCTGATAAAAAGAGCATGTTCCTGCTGTCAATGTCTATACTAAGAGTTGGCAAATATGGGCTGTGGGCCAAATCAGGCTGAAATCACTGCCTGGTTTTGCAAATAATGTGTTATTGGAACACAGCCATGCTCATTTGTATTGTCTGTTGTTCCTTTCACACTATAACATCAAAGTTCAGTAGTTGACACAGATCATATGGCCCACAAAGCCTAAAATATTTATCATTTGGCACTTTACAGAAAAAGTTTGTTGATTCCAGGTCTGTACCTTTACACTGCTTTATTCCTCTTCAGAGTAGTCATCACAACATGACAGAGTGTGTGTATATATCTTTATTCTCATCCTATCCTCCTCATCAGTATGTAAGCTTCATGACAGCAGGAATTTTGTTCTTCAGAGTCTAGAATAGTGCCTAGTACATAGTAAGTGCTCAGTTATTTGTTGCATGAGAGTATTGAAAGATTTTTGAATGTTGGAATGTTGTATAACCAATCTGATAATATAGAGAAAAGGAAGGAGGGAGAACTTACACCTTGGTTAAGAGAATATTTTAACACCTTTGTTGAGGATTTATAAGGGCCTGAACTAGGATAGAAAGAGAAGAGAGAATGAATGGGAAAGATCATCTTGAAGTAGAACTGATGAAACTTGGCAACTGGATGTGGAGGGTCAGGAGACGGAAGTCGGGGAGGCTCTGGCATCATGCACCTTGTCAGTCAAGCAATTGTGGTGTCATTAACAGAAATGTATAAGAACAACAGTAGATTTGGGGTCAGAGATGAATAGTTCAGCTTTAGATGCTCTGAGTCTTCCTGCCCAAGGACCTCTCTAAGGAAGAGGCTGTGGGTCTGGTGGGAAACACCAGCAAAAAAGCCCACAAGAGATGCCCCACTGAGCAGAGGAGTCAGAGAGTCACCCACATGGGCTGAACAGATGGACTCCAGAGAGGAGATGGCCCAAGAGGGCGTCCTGGAGCGAGAACTTCGAGAATTTCATCAACTAGAGTGCAACCACACAGCTCCCAGCCCCCAGCCCATTTCTTTCTCTCAAGGAGACTCCAGGGCTGGTTTCTGGGGCCATGACTACCCTGGAGGCATCCTCTGAAGTTGAAGGCCCTATCCCACATTCTTATGCTTTTCCCAAGCCACTCTGCCTTTCAGCATGGCAGGGAGAAGGAACCCAAAGGTTTTAGGATGTGACTAAACTGGGTTCTGCCAAATTATCAGCCATGAGATATTGGCTTTGTTACACACATTACTTAGGGGATGTGAGTAGGTTCTAAATAAACAACCTCTCCTTTTTCCTTTTTCCTTTTCCTTTGCCTTCATCTTTCTCTTCTTTCTCTTCCTTTCTGAAGTATCTCATCAGTGAGTGGAAGGAAGCATGGGAGAGACTGAGGGATTATAGTAGAAAGTGGAGCACAGTTCCTCTTATGTGCTCATGAAAACTGAATAATTCAGACATTGATCCGAGATGAGAGCTTACCAATCTAATAAGAACATTTGGGTAACAAATCAGAGGAACCTGAAACTTGCCAGTGCCCTCCTTCTGCTCTCTGTTATCATTAGCAGAGATAATGTACTGGGGATTCAACTATTTAAAAAGAATTGGCAGTTGTAAAGTTCTTCTCTGGCACCTCATTCCAAAGTTTATTATTTACAGAAATACAGGAATAATGTATTAGATCATAAAGATACATTTCCCATAAATAATGTAGCGAGAAAGCCAAATATAAAACAGTCTCAGATGAACAACCTCAACCTTAATAAACCAGAGATACTTAATGAGAAAAAGCACAGTTCAACAAAAGAGAAATAATAATGGGGTTTCATCTGAAATGCTACTGGGAGTACAGCTTCCATAATTCTCCGAAAAATAAAAAAGAGCTAGTCCAAAAGCCTGGGTGAGTCTGCCACCTAGTTCCATGCACTCATCCACCCATGTGCTCAGGCATCATAAGCTGCCGCAGTTCAGCTTTTTCCCCCCAAGCTTAGGGGTTGACTCCTGATGCAGGAAGAAAAGGCATCTGCTGGGCCCCACACACTTTTCCCCTTGGCAAGAGCGGGAAGTGATTTACTATCAGCATGATGGATTCATCGTTCTGTGTAAACGTGGCCAGCTTGTCCTAGCAGCATTGCCTCAGCAGACCTCCCCAGTTGCTCAGCCATTGTCTCCCTCAGTTGCGCAAGGTTGGGTGGAGGGGGAGAAAAGGCAGTTGGGGACATTTGTCAGCTTTCTAGTTCGATTAAAGAGTTGATGAGGTTCACTATTTGGCTGCTTTGAAGAGAACCGATTCCGGCACTTAACGAAGGAGGGATGTGTTTTGCTTTTTTGTTTGTGGAACTGACACAGCTTTAATTTCTCTATCAAGCTACAGCTAATGTGCTTTCAGGCATCTGTTGGTTTATTTTTATCATTAAAGTTTTCTTCTTGCCAGTTAATACCAAGAACAGACTATTTTCCAATGAGAAGATGAACTTCTACCAGACCATCTTCAATGTCAAGGGCCTTTCCACACAGTCCGGCTGTACTGTCTCCTTCTTACTAATTACCTTTGCTGTTGCAGAATGTTCTTATGTAACCAAAGTCACCTGAGCAGAATTTTTTTTTCTTTCTTCCTGGCAGAGGCCAAGGGGAATGTTGGTATTCCACAGCGACGCTAGGAATTTAATGAGATGACAGTGTGAATAAGAAACTCTCAGTGTGCAGAAAAGGGAAGGAAATTAACTTTATTCTCCTTTATTGGAGGGACTTGAATTTAATTCTGCTTATTTGAGTGGGAGAAAAGAGGGCTAAAAATACTTTCTTTAACTCGTTATGCTTTCCCTCCCATCTTACCCTGTGCAAGGGTGAATTCAAACAAAAGAAATAGGGAGAGAGAGAGGAGAAGATATCCAGAACTCTCCGGGCATGGGTTAGAAGTGAATGCCCAAGTTTCTTCCCTTGGGGACAATAGTGTAGGATAGCAGGATGGTTAAATGGGTGTGGAGTTTGGAGACAGAGTGCCTGGCTTCCACTCTTGGCTCTAGTGGGACAGCGTTGGGCAACTTTCTAAATCACTGAAAGTCCCAGGTTGCTCACCTTACAATGGGGGTAATGAGTAGCTACATAATATAGTATGTAAAGTACTTGGCACAGTGATAAGTGGCCAAAATATTGATGCCTATGACTATTGTTCCTTCTACAAATTCCTATTGAGCACCATTTCTGCAACTATCCCCAAAGTTCAATGCAGGATGTAAGGACACAGCATAAAAGTCCCTTGATCTCAAAGAGATTATAGCCTAGTAGAAGTGTCAAAGCACATACCTAGTGAAATAGTAAACAGCAGTGAAAATGTTTCTTAAAAAGTTAAATAAAAAAATAGAAGATAGCACTTGGCTGCAGTTTGTGCCGAGAGGACTTGGCAGTGTGTGCTGGAAACAGGCGTTGAAGACCAGGTCTACAGAGGTGGCCCAGAGAAACTTCCTGGAGGAAAAACTGAGGGAAAGTGTAAGGGGTGGGGGCAGAGGTTGGCTTAGCAGATGCAGTGGAGTGAGCACCAGCCTCCTAGACCGCAAGATCAGCAGAACCATGAGCACAGCTCTGTGTGACAGAGGAGGTGGGATGAGCTGCCATTGTTTTTTCAGCAAATAGGCACATGTGGATGTAACTTTCGGAAAAGATTGTCTTTATCAGCATAGAGTAAAAAGGAATTGCTTGCTTTCCCGAAAGCCTGATTTAGGGAGACATCTCCAGTTTCTGCTAGAGTCTCCTAGGGGTTTTCCCCTCTTGGCAGTGTGCTGTGCAGGATGTGGCTGAAGTGTAAATGGGAACATTTGACATGATTTTGATGCTGTAAGCCAGAGAAAAGTCAAGTATGGTTAGACCCTTAGAAGTAATTTATGATGCAAGAACTTTCATGGGTCAAAAAAGAAAGGAATTAACATCAACAGGAAGGTTCTTGGCATTATTTAAGCCATAATATAGGCAGTTCTCACTTAAAAAGAAATTCAATACATTCAACAAATATTAATTGACCGCTTACTCTGGCCAACTGCTTTGCTGACCAAAGGGACCCCTGGGCACCTGCCTATTTGGAATCCACAGCCAAGCAAGAAAGACAGATATTTTCAACATTTATGTGAGAAGAATGTGTCTTATCTTCAGGGAAATACAAGATGTCATGGAAACATAAAATTAGGAGGTTTTAACCTAATTTTGCAAGTAAGGGAAACTTCCTGAAGGAAATGGCAATTAAGTTGAGACTAGAAGGATAAACAGGAGTAACTCAAGGAAAAGGGAGTTGGAAGGGCTGTGTGTGCAACAGCATGTACGAAGTCCTGGGGAAGCAAGACATTTTGGAAAAGTTTTACACAGCCAGAGGGTAGAGGTCAAGAAGCAGAGGGCCCAGACATGAAAAGGGACCAGCCGTAATTACAATGGTTAACATTTATTAAATGCTCACTCTATACTGGGTACTGTTCGAATCTCTTTATGTGTGTTAACGCACTTCTCACGACAGCCCTCTGAGATAAGTTTTATTATTACACTCATTTTATATATGAGCAAATTGACAAATAGAGACGCAAGTTCCCCCAAGATTATGTAGCAAGTTAAATGGCAGAAGTGAGAAGAAAACCCAGATAAGCAGACTCTAGAGCCTGTATTTTGTTTGTTTTTTATGACACCTTTGTTGAGATATAATTCACATATACAATTCACCCATTTAAAGTGTGCAATTCAGTATTTTACCATAAAAAGCCTATGCTTTTAACATATATCACGTACGTAGCTACAAATATGCATACACATTTCTATAGTCTATGTTTCATATGTGTGTGTGGTATATGTATTGTTACAAATGTCATATGACATATATATGTATATGTTATGCTTATATACATTATATGTTGTATAAATATGTAGATAAATATTATCTATACATGGATCATCATAGAGATATGTGTATATGAATCTCTTATAAAACCATAATACTATAGTTGGCACTGTGTATCATATTAAGGTGTTTAGATTTAAGGGTAATGAGGAGACACCAAAGGGCTTCAAACTGGGGAGTGCCAAGATCTGGTTGTGATTTACAGGATGCTGGGAGGAGGATCAGCCAGCAAGGGGTTGCACAAATCCACTAATTATGGGACTGAATGTATCCATGAGGTCTATGCTTCGTGGTTTAATTCAAAAAGACATTCCCAAAAGAAACTTACACAGCCTGCCCTACAAGACTGGTAGTGCTCTCAAGCTCATGTTGCTCTTTTTCACTCTCAGCCCAAAGGAAACAGGCTGAGCATATGAGGAAGGTCAGGATTATCCCATCTGGAAAGAGAACAAACATGGCCGTGAGTTCTGAACGCAGTGTGTTGTTCTTGATGGGAGCTGGTCAGAGGTCAAAGCACATTTAAAGTACTTGTAAAGTACTTGTAAAGTACTTGTAGGCTTGTGGAAGAGATTGCATTTAACCAAACAAAGGAAAGAGCTGATTTGAAATCAATATGCAGGGTGCCTATGAGCTATGGAGGAAGGTAATGTGCTTTTCTTCTTTGGTTGTTAAATGCATCTTGGCTGCCAAGGAAAATGACTTTCCCTCTTGGCTTCCTATCTGTCTAGCTGACTGGTTGTTGGGGAGTGTTCAGGCTCTAGGGCTTCAGCTGTATGTTTAATGAGGGCATCCTTGCAAGAGAGCCTGAACAAGTTCCTCTGGTCTGATTCTTCCTCCCAGGACTCTGAAAATGTTTCTCCTTAGCAAATTCTGATCAAAGATTTCTGGTGGAGTAAGGAAAGGTGCCAGGCCTTGGATTTACAAGGTGTGGTCTCTTCCTGTCTTTGGGAACATAAGCTGGAGTATGAGATATAAGAAATGTACCAGAGAAACTCATACAAGGGTGTGCACTCTAACAATGGCCCACAGCGCTGGGGCCACATAAATTCCAAGGAGAGGCCCTAACTGAGAAGTGGAGATTTGAGTTAGTCCTTGAAGAATTTCAATGGGCGAAGTTAAAGGAAGCAGACAAAGCTGTTCCTGTTGGAAGGAGATAACATTGAAAACCACACTTCCTCTTGTGGTACAGCCTGGGGGCTGAACTTTACATTAGAAACTTAGTTCTGTCACTGGAACAGTCAAAGGATAAAAAATGAATTATGGGATAGGAGTTGAATTGGCTGGGTTTGTTTTTATTTTTATCCCCAAAGAAGGTTAGCCCTGAGCTAACATCTGTGCCCATCTTTCTCTATTTTATATGTGGGACTCTTGCCACAGCATGGCTTGATAAGAGGACTGTAGGTTCACACCCAGGATCTGAACCAGTGAACCCCAGGCCACCAAAGCAGAGCGTGCAAACTTAACTGCTACACCACGGGGCCAGTCCTGAATTGACTGGTTTTTAACATGACTCCTTTCCTCTTTCTCTCTCCAGCTTCTTCCTGCCCTCCTTTCCTTCTTTCCTTCCATGATTCTCAAACAGAACAATTCTACAAGGGTGAGAAGCCAGTTTGGGAGAGTGTCTGTGCTACCACACATCACAAGTGAGCTAATGAACTCCTAGAGGACTGAACATATAATTACCCTCCGCATGATAGCATTTAGTTAGATTGGAATACTTGCACACATTTTTTGCTGTCATCTTATTCGATTCTCAAGACCACCCTTAAAGGTACTCAGGGTGGGGAAAAAAGCGAAAGAAATCTCCAAATCTCCATCTTCGAGATTAAGAGACTGAAGCCTGTGAAGGAAGAACAGCTCACCCAAGGGTGCACAGCTAGTGTGTGTTTCTGCCCTCGTGTCCCACCCTGATACAGATGAGATCAGTCACCTACACCTCTTACTAGTAGTTATTAGGCCCCTGCTGTGTGCATGGCCCTCCCCCAAGCACCACTGGGGTGATGCAGAAAGTTCTAAGAGATTGACTGTAATCTCTGGATGTTTGCCTGATATTTATGTTAGGTGGGCATTCTGAAGCAGGGGCTCTTCTCCTTTTTTGTGCCATGAACCCCCTCTCAGAATTACATTTTCAATCCATTATACAAAATGCCCAAGATTACCAAAGAAAACCAATGACTTACAGTTATCAACACACAGAACAATTTTGTGGGGCCAGCCCTATGCCATAGTGATTAAGTTCAGCACACTCCACTTTGGCAGCCCAGATTTGCAGGTTCAGCTCCCTGCACAGACCTATGCCACTCATCAGCCTGCTGTGGCAGCGACCCACATACAAAGCAGAGGAAGATTGGCACAGATGTTAGCTCAGGGCTAATGTTTCTCAAACAAAACAAAAAGAGGAAGATTTGCAACAGATGTTAGCTCAGGGCAAGTCTTGCTCAGCAAAAAAAACAAACAAACACAATTTTGTGATAGAATATTACGTCTGACTTTCTTACAAACATCTGAAAAGATCTAGCTGTAGCTGAGTGTAAATGATGTGTTTGAGATGAGTGCAAAACTTTACCCTTATCTGAAATAATCTGTGATTTCTATTGCTTACAGAGTCCCAGAGTGATAATTACTACAGACCATTTTCTACCTTTTAATCACAGGAAATGCTAGATTTCAGCTAAAGATTAGTGAAAATAAAGATGTAAAATCTGCCCCTTCAAAGTTCATAAACCCATTGAATTCTATCTGTGAATCCCTGGTGTCTGTGAGGTGTCCTGTCCTAACGTGAGTGCTTACTGAGCACTTATTATGTATAATCTCTGTGTTAAGCTGGGGATTCAGCTAGAATATAACAATAAGACATGATTCCAAACCCTGAGGTATGTCTATATCATTCCGTGTTTAACATCATGGACCAGATGAAAGGGCCTCCTGTTTCACGTGGAGCTCTATCATCAAATTCTAAGGATGAGGTTAGCCTGGAGCTGGTAGGGGGAGGATGTTACAACATGCTAGGATCAGGCGTGATTCTCAACTGGGGCAATTTTGCCCCCCAGAGGGTACTTGGCAACGTCTAGAGATATCTTTGATTGTCACAACTTCAAAGTTGTGTGTGTGTGCGTGTGGTGGGGGAGGTGTTGCTACTGACATCTAATGGGTAGAGGGCAGGGATGTTGCTCAATATCCCACAATGCAGAGGACAGTCCCCACAGCAAAGAATTATCTGGCCCCAAATGTTAATAATACCAAGTTTGAAAAGCCCTGGACCAGAGAGGAGGGGTACAGAACACTGAGTGAAGCCCCGCTGTAAGGAAACTCATGTGCTTCTGGTTCTGTGCCCTCCGTCCCCTCAGAAGGTTGTGTTTGCTTCTTTCCAATTTCTCGGGGTTGTAGGTTACATTCTTTACCCCTCCATAGGGCCAGATGTCAGGCCGTGCACACAGCAAGTGCGAAATTAATGTTAGCTGCTGGTCGGGTGTGACTCTGCTGTCTCTCTAGCCTTAGGCTTGGCCTTAAAGTAGTGGCAGAAGCAAGGAACTCAAGGCAGGAGCTCTGCAGGAGATGGCTCTTTGGAGTGGGAAAAACAGAAGTGACACAAGTAGAGGTGTGAATCTCTGCCTCCCATTCAGAGCAGTGTGATGGCTTATTTTTGTCTGTGAAGTAAGCAGTGTAGCAGCCTAGTCTGTCCTATAGGGTAGACTGTCCTATAGGGTAGATATCTCTTACCTTGTTTATAGCATCTTGCAGTTGAAATAAACCTTAAAAGGCATTTATGACATTACTAGAATTTGTTAAGCACCTAATATGTATTTTAAAGGGTATAAGGACTGCCTTATACCATTTAAATTATCACATCACTTGTTTTTGATGCTTCCCCCACACCCCTTTCCATTGAGAACCAGTGTTGTTTCCTCAGTTACAAGAACCTACTTTTACTGGGGCAAAGGATGGGCTGCATCTATCACCCTGGGCATTTAAAATGGCAAAGGTTGAGTGTTAAGTCTTACAAGCACACCTTGTAGACTACTACAGTAACACAGGAGTGATCTCATAGTTGAATCTCTTTCTTTAAAATTCAGAGATGTGCCAAAATCGGTGGCATTTTCTTTTCTTCTTTTAAGGCTGATTTGGCCCAATCCTGAAATGATTCCTCAAGTCGTGATCAATTGCCTGATGGGAGGATGATTTTTGTGAGGTCCCTGAGTCTCTGAAAGGCCCTTGCTCTAATGGATTAGGGGGAACGTCAGCTTCATCCATTTAGTGAGGCTTCTCTTTGAGCTGTTTCCATTTGTCATGAAAATCTGGAAGGAGTTTAGGCATTGCCTGAGTAAGAAGATTCAGAAAAATGAGACTAGGCTTACTGATTTGTTAGTGTCTGGTGTCCCTAAAATTGAACCTTGGGGTGGAACTTTTAGAGAGCTATAAAAACCTATAAAAACAGAGTTAACACGCCTAGATGGAAGTCTTGCCTTAAATCATAAATTAATCTATACTTAGCTTCCTAATCTGCTGTTAAGAGGGCCTACTTAATCAAGGGGCGATTTTTAAGAATTAAAAGGGAGTCTTTACTTAATCCAGGGAGATTCCCTGAGTAGCACCATTTGTCACTAGCGTTTGTATTTTGCTGTGCAGGTTCAAAAGCTCATTCACCTCTCCTTTGGCTTTCATGATAAACCTGAGCCATAGATTGAGCAGTGGATTATGCCCACTGTACAGATGCAGAAACTAAGCCCAGAACAGTTAAAAGGCTTAGAATCACCCAGTAAGTTTGGTGGGAAATTCAAGATAAGAGCCCCAATGTTGGAACATATTAACAATACCTGTGCTACAATGTGTAATAGAAAAAAACTGAAGAATGAGTTTAAAAATCCAAGTTCTAGTATCCACACTACTAAAAATTAAAGCTATATCACTGCTTGGTACAATATAGAATCGAAATTTTCAATATGGAAAGACTACATCCCATCACTTATCAAGATAAAGTGGCAAAAGCCAAGAGTGGCTTGGTTTGGTTATCAAAATGTAGGGTATGAAATACCTTGGAATTTTAAGATGTAAATGGGTATCTCTTGGGAATGTCTTTAGCCAACTCCAGTAACCCATTGGTAACTTCTTATTTAAAGAATATATTTCTCAATGTACAGGAGTTCCAATATTTATCTTCCACTATTGATCAGAACTTGGACTAGGGTTTGTTTTTAAAATAAGAGAATAAGTGATAGTAAAGAAATAATTGGGATCAGACATCCTTTGAGAGCTTAAAACTGATTCACATTGAGGAGAAGGCGTCACAATGACAGTTTTTGTCTTCTCCCTCTGCCATTCTTATCACTAAGCTACAGAAAAGAAATAACCAGAATATTTTAAAGTCATTTACTCCATAAGGGAGCTGCATGCAGGCGCCATGTTTGACTCAAGTGGGACGAAGAGGGAGGAGATAGGTGTCCTTACGAATGGACCACATGACAGGCTTTGAGTGGGAGCCCTCAGAACACACCTTCCTATCTCAGTCAAATTGAGGTATCAAGTCCTGGTGCCCCCACCTACTTGAGGTGGGGTCGTAAGCAACCTCACTGAGCCTTTTGTGCACAATGTGGGGGTCGGCACTTCTTTCCTAGACAAATAAGACCAGCCATGTCAAGCTTACCACAGTTCCTCAGATACACTAAGTTCTCAATAAATCAACTAGTTTTTATCATTTTAAAAATTAATTACCTCTCTCAAAACCTCAGTTTCCTCATCTTCAAATGGAGATAATAATAGTGCTTAACTTGTGGGTTGTTGCATGATTGAATGACATAATGTGGTTAAAATGCCTGGATTTTAATGTCAGAGTCAATCATTGTTGTCGTTAGAATCTTGGACACTTCCTAGAAGCCAATAGTTAAATGAATATTTAAAACACTGATGCCAAATAATATTTAAAAGAGAAAAATTCTAACTGCCGGATAATGTATCAACCAGCACAGACTTGAGCAATAAAAGCCAAAGTAATACTGATAAAAAAGAATTCTAGCAAAGAAACACAAGAATGGTGTTCTCTGCCCAGTGAGTCACATAATGGGAAAAAATTGGGCCAAGCATGAGATCATAAGGGAGCCAAGGATTGCTGAAAACGTTTGGGGTATAACAAGGAGACAATAAATAGCAAGAGAGCCGTAGGATCACAGAAGAGTGAGTTCATGCCTTGGAAGAGTATATTCACAAGGTTATCCAGCCGCCTGTAGAGGGCAATAGAAAGAACTCCCCCAGGAAAATGGTAACATCAAAATCATAATGTATTTTTCTACATTTAGGGCAGATCATCAGATATAAACAAGCAGATTGGCCCAAACAGGCAAATCATCACCTTTTATTTCTTCAATTCCAAGGGAGATAAGGTAGAACAGCTAAGAGCATGCAAAGATGTAATTATCCAGGCCAGGGCTCTTTTTTCTGTAAAAAGCCAGATAGTAAGTATTTTAGGTTTGTGGACCACAGGATCTCTGTCATAGCTACTCACCTCTGCCACTGTAGTGGGAAAGCAGCCACAGACAATACATAATCAAATCTGTATGGCCGTGTTCTAATAAACCTTTATTTATAAAAACAGGTGGTGAGATAACTTTGGCCCTTGGATTGTAATTTGCCAGTCCCTGGTCTAGGCTATGGTTCTGTTACTTTTTCATCATTCAGTCTGTGAAATCTGATACCTGATACAAATTTCAGAGACCGAACATCTCTCCCTAGAAGATAAGAGTGTGAAAGCATGGACTTGTTCCACACTGAATCTTCAGCATCTTATGTAGTGCTTGATACACAATAAATGATATATGGATAAAAAATGGATAGACTGATGGATGGACCAACACATGGATGGACAAATTGACAGCGGTTTGTGTCCATTTCTAAGCAAGAATATCATCATCACAGTTAACATTTATTACACTCTCACTGTGTGCCAGGCACTGTTCTGAGTGCTTTATCTGTGTTCTCTCATTGAAGCTTCCCAACAGTCTATGGGGTAGATATCATCACAGCCCATCAGATGTTAGTAGTATGGTGTAGTCCTGGACTTGTTAGATGCTCAACCTTAAATGAGTCACTTATCTCATCTCCCTTCATACAGATGTTTATGGGAATTAAAAAGTATGTATGAAAATCCCCATAAACTGTAAAGTGAAACTCAAAGATTCAATCATTGTTGCTTTAACGCAGCTCTGGTGCGTATGAACAGGCTGAGATGGAAGATAGGAAGCCTTGATCCCAGGTTTGTATTAGCCCAGTTGGCTGTGGACAAATTGGAAAATACTAGGGCAAATTGTGGGGTCTGTAGATATAACTACTGTTGTTCACCACTATATCTCTGATACCTAGGACACTGCCTAACCCACAGCAGGCACTAAATAACTATTGACTGAAGAGAGGAATGAAGGGATAAACAAACTAACAAAGAGAGGAAAAAATAGATGAAAAATCCACCTGCCCCCGTGCAGGAAGGGCAGTACGTCCGAGTGTCAACTTAATAGATCCTCCCAGAGACAGGGATATAGATCACAATATAAAATAATGGGAAATGCCTGATCTACTTACTACTGCCTTGGAAGCTGAAACAGTTTCATAATGGATTAGAAAGGCATTTTTCAGAACAACTTGGTAATTCATCTTTATTTCCTTGTATACACAGTGCGTTCCATTTAAAAAGAGATGCTAATGCATTTATGTTAAAGCACATAGATTTACAGCCTGGAATAAAATATTTTCATAGATAGTATACCTTAATCCTGTTTAGGGAAAGGGAAGAATCAACTGGCATCAGATTAGTATTGATTAACTGTCACTTAGATTGACAAAGCAGCACACAATACACTTAGCAAATACCCAAATCGAACTATAAAGCTCTGCAGATTTGGGTTTCGACACTTGCTTTTTTTTTTTCTTTTCTTTAAAAGATAATCAGTTCAACATCTAAGAACATACTCTTTGGCACTGGATAATTCAGACCTCATAAACACTGCTTTTTTTACTGTGTGACACTGGCACTGTTTATAGGAAAAGAGAAAAAAGCTACAAAAAGCTCACAAAATATGCTTGCTCCTGGATTGTTAAACAGAGAGAGAGAGATGCTAAATGCCCTCAATGGTGTCTTACACCAATTCAGACCGGAAGGACACTTTTGAACATACTCGCTTTCACAACTCTCGTCTGGTAGTGGAAATTAACTGGTTTCTGTTGCCCTGTGGATTTCCATTTCGTATTGAGCAGGCATTTGAAGTGGAGTCGTATAGGAATAATGATCTCTCTTGAAAGACTTGTTTGTGGGCTCCAGAGAGCAGTTCTCCTTGCTTTGGTGATGTGGAGTGTTAGGGACAGACAGTCATGACATAGGACCCTCCACCCCACGAGGAAAATAATGCATTATTCAGTGTGCTTCCCAGCATAAGGAAGAAAGCAAAATTAATCAGACTTAAGGAAACTATTTTTTTAAGAAGAAGAAAGGTGGGAGGATGTTCATGCATATAATTGAAAATTCCAAATATGGCAAACTCCGATGCTTTTAACAACATCTGTTCCCCTGCACAGGTTTCCTTCAGGCGGCTCCTTAGCAGACATTATCTCAGAAGGAGAAAGACAGGAACACCAGGCAGCCATGGCAATATTGAAAAGAACTGATTGGCCCTGCTTGGGTCACATGCTCTTGGAGCAAACATTCTTTTGGAGAAGCGGAAATTCTGATTGGCCAGCCTAGGTCACCTTCCCTTCTCTATGTTGGGAGGGGGGAAGGGGAAGGAACAGGAGATTATTAGCCCCTGCAGGTTTCTCCAAAGCAAATGCTTGTTCTAGTAAGGAAAGGAGAGTGAGGGAATGTTAAACAGGCAGAGACATTGTAACTGTTCAACCTTCTTCTCTTGCTTCCTGTGTGAATGTGACATCTTATTTTGAAGTTCTTTCTTTGGACTTTCTTCTTGCGAAGTCTCAAAGATTTGCAATGATAAAGGACACAGTAGAAAATGAAGCTTTATTTTCGGCCTATCTTCTCTCCAACACTATACTCCATAATCCCAGTTGAGTGCCAAGCCAGGGTTTGATGCTTGTTACAAAATGCTGGAGGCAAAGGGAAGTGGGAAGGCAAGACTATTACAGTTGCTGTGGCTTGGGTTCCATGTAGCAAAGTAAGGGAACTGGAAAACCTCCACCTCCGTTCCCTGCAGAACTGCCTGCTGAGAGGTATTTTCTCTTCAAGGAGGGCAAGCTCCCTTAAGGCTGTTTATCTACATCCAATCAAGTCAAGGATTATGAGGTGTGCTACAGGGAAGCTCCTAGAATGCAGATGTTCCCTCAGCCCTCAGGGGCCATGTGACCTCCTTTTCTTCAGCTCTATCACATTTTCTCATCGAGCTGCTACTTCTTGCACACCTTTCAAAATGGCTGCCAGCCCCAAATCTATGTTTGAAGGCTAAAAATATGAGCTGGGGAACTATTTTGTCTGAGTTCTTATCTCAGCTCTATTACTAACTAGCTTTGTAGCAGTGGATAAGATACTGCTTAACCTGCCTAAGCCTCATATTTCTCGTAGGATTGTCATGAAGACGAAAGGAATTATATCTGTAAAAGCACTGTAGCTTCATTCTCAGTAAGTGTTAGTTGTTGTTGTCTGGTATCTCTCACTCACCGACACTGCCCTCTGTGTTGCTTAGTTTCAGTTCTCAAGCTGGAATCTGACTGCTCAGGTGAGGACAAGTAGCAATTCAGACAGGACCACCTAGATGACCCTTCAGCAGAGAAGCAGACATGAATAGGATGTGTACAACCAAACATTGCTACTCCGTGGAGGTCCTTTCCTGGAGAAGGAGGTTTTTAGAGCATGACTCATAATTCCCAAACTCATGATGGAAGAAATAACACATTCAGAAGAGAGTGAAGAACATGGGCTCTGCAGCTAGATTTGCCTGAGTTCAGATCTTGGTTCCCACACTCACCCTCTGTGAAACCTTTCTGCACTTGAGTTTGTCATCTAAAAAGAGGGAGATAATCATATCACATACCTCATAGGGGTGTGGTGAGAATTAAATGTTACTCCATGTGAAGTGCCTAGAAAAATTCCTGGCAAGTAGTAAGCACTCAGTAGATGTCAGGTATTGATATGACTTTTATTTCCTAAATATGACTCTGAGCTCCCACAACAGTCTGGTAGGAAATTACATCTCCATCATTACTGGGTTGCTCAAGAATTGAGGAAGCATATATGATGTCAAGAAAATATGGGCAAGCCTGCCAATCCTTGGCCTATTAAGATCACCTCAGATATCCTCATTTTCCTGGCCTGTGCAGTCATTCAAAGTATGTTGACTCTCAATTTTCAAGCCAAAGAGAATACCAAGGAATCTTTTCTAAGGCTTACAACCTTGTCCCAAGGGTCCTGACTTCAAGGGACACAACACAGCTGTGCCCCCTGAGAAGTTAGCACTTCCCTAGGGATGATTCTGGTCCTCAAAGGACCTTAGATCACTCAATTTTTCTAAATGAGGGGCCAAATCTGCCTGTCTCCTTGGCTTCCTTCCAAGGCCCTCTTCTCTTTCCCCTCCCCTGAAGGACAGCCAGCACACTCTCCCCCAGGGTTAGGCCTTGATAAAGGGCACAATAGCTGTTAATATAGGGCAGTTCTGCTTTTGATCCACTGAAAACGTTCCGTCATGAAACTCAAATGCATTTTGCTAAGTGAAAGAAGCCAAACCCAAAACTCTCAACTGAGTGATTCCATTTATATGACATTCTAGAAACGCAACTTGATAAGGCCTGGTGTCACTGGGAGCCAAGAGTTAGGGCTTGAGGGAGGGATTAACAAAAGGATTGCATAAAGGAACTTTTAGAGTGGTAAAATTGTGCTATGTTTGCTTAGGGTGCTTACATCAGGACTCTGTGTATTTGTCAAAACTGATAGAACTATATGCTACAAAGAGTACATTTTACTTTATGGAAACAAACAAACAGTAGGGATGTGCAAAGGGCCTGGCTATCTGCTTGAAACTGAAAGGAGACAAAAATATGGTGGGATAAACACAAATTAATATTTTTAAAAATTATCAAGCCACAAAGCTAAAGAGGTAGGTTAAGCCTGATAATATCATGTTAAAAAGTTGGGGTTTCTATTGTAGTAAACAGGAACTCATCAAAAGTTTTAAGGGAGACAAGAAACGTGTCATACCTGGGCTCTGGGAAGTTGCTACATTGACTGCAGTAAACTGGAGAGGCTACGAGAGAGCTATTAGAAAGAGGATCTGTTGGGAGGCTATCCCACTGAGACCCATTAGCTATAGCCTGAACCATCTACTTCCCTGGACAACAAATTGTAAGGCTATCATAACGTAGCATCAGGCCATCACAATGTATCACTACCAGTTCAGACCTCTCCCCTCCAGAAGATTCTTTTTCATTCTGCAGCTTTTCCTGCTTAAGTAAAATTAAATTCAAAACATCTAAGTTCATTTTTAGCTCCTTGTCTAGGAAGGTACAAAGACTCTCATGACATGGTCCTTGACTTTAAGTAGCTTACATTATGGTGAAGGCAAAACACTCAGTGAACCATCTCACAAGATAGAATGAAATGAGTGCTCATCCAGGATATTGGTTGTATAATGTGGAAGCACAAAAGAAAAAGCAATTAGTTATAACTGAGAAAGGACCAGGGCAGGCTTCATTATGAAGGAGGCATTTGAGCTGGACCTTAAAGGATTTGATGCACTGAAAAGGAAGGAACTGTACTTTCTGGCTGAGAATGTCATGAGCAAAGGCAAGAGAATGGGAATTCGCAACCCCACTCAGTGATCAATGAAAAGATACTTCAGTAGAGTATGAAGGTGCAGTAAGAGTGGTTTTCAATTTTCGGTCATTTGGCTCGTGGCAAAAAAATTCTAGGTGAAGAATATGACCCTCAAAAAGGGTCAGTTTGCTTCTCTTTCCTTGGTCTTGGGTAGAATGGTATTGAAGCTTAGATGGAGTGAGTAATAATTCTCATGAGGTGGCTCAAACAAATAGTAACTAGGGACTTGTTTTACTCCCAAAAGAAGAAGTCCAGTGGTAGATAGTTGCTGGTGGCTTATAATGTCTGGGTTGACATATCTGAATACTCCTGGCCTTTGTCTCATGGTCAGAAGATAGCTCTTACAGCTGCAGATATTATGTTGTTATTCAGGTAGGAAAAAGAGTAGAACCAGCACATTTGTCCCATCATATTAGGACAGTTAAAGCTTGCCCGATGTCCCTCCCTCGTAGACGTCCACCTACATCTCATTAGACAAAACTGGGTCGTATGGCCACCTCTAGCTTCAAGAGAGTCTGAGAAAGTGATTATTTAGCTAGGCACTTTGCTTGCATGAATAATACTAGTATTTTGTTGGCAGGAGAAAATAGATGTTGATAAATAACATGCTGGCCTTACTAGGGATAAAGTCAATGGATAAGGTAAAAATCATACAATCAAAAATTACCCTTTAAGTCACTTAAGTGTGCTCATTTCGAGGCCTGATTTCATAATAAAATTATGAAATTATTTAAGTTTTTTAATGCTTTGAGATGTTCAGCACTTTTATTAAGATTTCAACTTGCTGATTCTCGCTTTTCGAGTCATCATCATCTTCGTCTCCTGTAAGTGACTTTGTAACTTTCTCCAATTATTTCTTAGACAGTCTTTCTCTGTGGTCTGCAATTAATGTTTCAATTTCCTTCTCCATAGGAAAGTTTCGCCCCCCCATCTGCTTGGCCATGGGAACAAAGCGTTCCACTTCTTTTTCAATGACCAGGAAACTCTTAAAATTACGTCCGTGTTGTTTTCTTAGGTCTCGCTGGCATCCATCGACTCTCTGAGTCTTGATTGCTCTCACACTGTGAGAGACACTTGAGAACTGAGATCTTGACTGAGGGAGCAGTGCATTCAGGGCTCCCTCTCTACTCTTACTGCCAGGTGGAAGGGCAGGCAGAACCGATGCTCTCCTTAACTTGGTTGCACAGTTTATATTCATTCTTTGCCTCTCTCCCCACGTTGTTGGCCTGATTCTGGCCACCTGTCCCTCAGAGACTGGGAAGGGAGTATGGGTTGAGTGCCACATTCATCTCACTCATGGGCCGCACAGTGCATCGTCTTTGAGAATGAAGGAGTCTCTTTCATGCCCAGCTCTGCTGTTCATGCCAAGCAGCCTTCTCAGGCACCAGCCCAGTGGTGCAGCTTCATTAAGTTCAGTTCACGTGTTCTGTTTCAGTGGCCTGGGCTTTACCAGATCGGATCCCAGGTGCGGACCTACACACCGCTTGTCAAGCCATGCTGTGGCAGGCATCCTACATATAAGTAGAGGAAGATAAGCATGGATGTTAGCTCAGGGCCAATCTTCCTCGGCAAAAAGAAGAAGATTGGCAGCAGTTCTTAACTCAGGGCTGATCTTCCTCAAAAGAGAAGCAGGCTTCTCAGCTTGTTGCTAATATTCTTTAGTTCACACAGTGTCCTAACTCAGAGGCTGCTTTGTTCCAGTGTTCCATCAATGTTATACAAAACCAATGAGTTGAAATTATTTGTTTTACTGTGTGGTTTTATTTACTATCAAAGATAATGTAGTCATAAGAAACTGAAATGAGGTTGCTTGCTGCTTGGATGATTCCTTTTATTTTTTCCAGTTTTGGCTTAATGATACACTGAGCATGAGTTCTGGTCTATTGGTTTTTAGAGTAGAGTTTGTTTAATTAAACTACTTCTCTCTTCATATCTGGCCAGAATATTTTTATACATGAATCTTTAATTGTCCTGTGGTTCCACGTTATACACAAATATTTAAAATGTGCACCTTGATGGTATGGCTGGTTCAGTTAGAATGTTAGCGTGTTTGAAAAGGAACACATCTTATTTTCTTCTTCTACAATCTTAACATTCAAATTACTTAATGATATTCTTTTGTCCTTCTGGCCTTATCTTCTATCATTGTCATCAACATTATCTATTCTATTATAATAAATAATAATATCTATCATTTATTGAGCACTTTGATGTACCAGGCACACACAGCACTACACACACACACACACACACACACACACACATATACATACCTGTGCAAAAATTCCCTAATTCTCACAATAGCTCTATGAGAGAAGTGCTATTATTATCCCTGTTCTACACAGCTGGAAACTAAGGCTAGAAGAAGCTAAGTAACTTACCCAATATCATATTCCTCTTTACAATCTTCCTGCGCAACTCTAAACTTGTTACACTTTCCTTTCAATGTACATGTCTGTTAAAATCCCAAACCTAGATGAACCCAAATATCCACATTATTTGTACCCGCATCCAGGCAACTGAGCATATGCACCTCTACCCACCTTACACCATAGTGCAGACTGGGTGCCCCTATAAAAGTTGATTACTAACCACAGCTGGGTCTTCAGTATCTAACATCCAATATCCAGTACTCAGCTGTCTTACTATATTTCTCTTGTCAAAAAGTGGTAACTCCGGGGGCTGGCCCCGTGGCCGAGTGGTTAAGTTCGCACACTCCGCAGCAGGCGGCCCAGTGTTTCATTAGTTCGAATCCTGGGCGCAGACATGGCACTGCTCGTCAGACCACGCTGAGGCAGCATCCCACATGCCACAACTAGAAGGACCCACAACGAAGAATACACAACTATGTACCGGGGGGCTTTGGGGAGAAAAAGGAAAAAATAAAATCTTTAAAAAAAAAAAAAAGAAAAGTGGTAACTCTTGCTATAACCATTTCTTCACTTCCTACTTACTCCTCTGCCCGTAAGAGTCTGCCTCCAGCTCTTTACAGAATGGCTTCTAGGATGTAAATGACTTCCATGTTGCTAAATTCCATGGACATTTTAATTCCTCTTCTTACCTCAAAGTGCCAGTTAACATAGGGAACTCCTCTCACCTTCTTGAAATACTTTTTACTCTTGGCTTCCTATGTTACCCCATTCCTGGGCTTCTTTCTACCTCTCTAGCCATTTCTTTTCTGTTTCCTTTGATGGCTCATCCTCCCGTACCCAAACTTTAAATGTTGGAATCTCTTAAAATTCTCCTCTTGGCTCTCTTTTTACATCATTCAAACCATTTCTTGGATCATATCACCCATTCTCTTGGTTTTCATGATCATCTCTATTCCAATGACACTTAAATCTATTTGTCAGTGGTTTAGAACTCTACCTTGAGTTATAGACCTGTGCATCCAGTTGCCTACGTAAATATTCTAATCTGGCAACTCCACAGATACCTTAAATTCAACATAGCCAAAACTGAACTTGTGGTCCCCCTACCAAAACCTGAACATCTCTTACTCCCTCACCCCTTATATCATATTTATAACTAAGTTCTTTCAACTCTACTCCTCAGTAGTTCTCACGATCACCTTTCCCATGTTTTTCACTATGTTAGTCTAGGCTACCACCATTTCTCACTTGGCCTACTAAAACAGTCATCTAACTGATTTCCATGCATTTTCTCTTGACCCCCTGTAATGCATTCTAGAGTATAGTCTTGTCCTGTAACTATTGTAATTATATTTGGTTGGAAATAACAGACAACCCAACAAACAGTGGCTTATATAAGTCAGGGGTTTATTTTTATTATGTAATAATAATTCTGAATATAGTTATCTAAGGCTGGTACAGCGAACGATATCATAAAGAGACCAGATTCCTTCAAACTTCCTCTTATTGCACCATTAGAAATGTGGCTTTTAACCTCATGGTCACATAGGACTATTGTGCATCAAAGTGTTGCATCTGCATTTCAGAATCCTTTTTTATCAGAGTTTTTTTATTTGGGAAGAAAATATCTCCCTAGATACTTCTACCTTCATCTCATTGGTCAGAACTATGTCACATAGGCACCTATAGCTGCAAGGGAGTCTGAGAAGTTCAGTTCAGTATTTCAAGTTTCCAGCCTCTACAGTAGATAAAGGCAAGGGAGTTAAAATTTGGGTAGCCCATGCATAGTATCTGCCACCACAGTATTAAAAAAAAAAAACCCATATCTGATCATAATATTGTCTTGTGTATAGCCGTTCTATGGCTTCCTTTTCCTCTTAGGATAAAATTCTCGAACTTAAACATGGCCTATGTGTTCCCACAGGATCTCACCCCTGACTACCTCACCAATCTCATCTTAGGCCAATCTTTCTTTTTCCATCCAGCTACGCTGAGCTCCTTACTCTTCCTTAAAAGCAGTGTGCTGCCTCTTGTCTCAGGGCTTTTGCTCACATTCTCCTTCTGGTGTGCTCTCTTCACCCCCCTCCAACTAAGCCATCTCTTTCCCCAACCAGCTCCTACGCCTTCTTCAGGTCTCAGTGTAATATCATTTCCCCAGCAAAGCCTTCATAGATCCACCATGCTAGGTCAAGCCACCTGCTCAGTGCTCCGTCAGCTCCCTGTCCCACTTCATAACATTTACAACAGTGTTTCTCAACCTTTTTTTCAATATCATCCTTCTAAGAGATCGCTTCAGACTCTTTTTTCCCCTAATCACTTCCTTCCCATGAAATTATAGTGTCAGAGATATAGTGCATATCTTTTTGTGTATCGTATATCTGTGCTTTACACATAAATAGAGTAAGATTTATTTTGTCCTCCAGGAACAAATTTTGTACCCTTGGGGGCCACATCACCCCCATTGAGAATGCATGATTTATGATAATGACCTTTAAAAAATCAGTTTAAATTTGTTCTCTAGTATCTGTCTGTCTGGCTATAATAATACTCCACAAGGGCAGCGATCAGATCTTCACACTGAATATTGCCTTAGCACTGTGCTGTGCACATAGTAGGTATTAAATATTTTTCGATGACAAATGTTACAACACTTGTAATGACTATAGATTTTAGGTATATTTTGCATCTTTTCATTAATTTGTGATCCCATAGAGAGAAAAGTCTGAACCTCTTTACCCCACAAACCCATTTATGGAGCAGACCCTCCATAAATATTTGTTGAATGAATTCATTATCTGTACTTTTAGGTTAGGAGAATCTGTCCTAATTCCTAAAAAGAAAATATTTAGTATGTATCCTAGAAACCACTGGTAATGACTATGAATGTTTTGTGTTAGCGGTTTCTTAAATGCCACCAGCAGCCAGAGAGACAGAATGGGATTAAATTACTTCAAGTGACTTTTTCCACTCAAAATTCCTGTCTTGTGTCTGACTGTTGCTCACATCTGAGATGTTTTGCAGAAGCCGACAGCCCCCCTCAAAGGGCTTAATCCTGAAAATTGTGGAAACTCTGCCGTCTCACATGTTACTCAGCTCATTTTAAATCCTGGATTAAACATAACCCAACTCTGTTCCTTAGAAAGAACTCTTCACTGCATATTACTATTAGCAAAAAGCCAAAAGCTCATGTTAGGAAATAAATAAAAAAACATGTTTCTGAGGAATTTCCTATGATCAATTCTGTCACAATTCACTCTCTCATACCCATCATGGATACATACTGTGGAGGAGACAGGTTTTCAGGAAAATGAGCCTCAGACATTAAAGAATATTTAAATATCAAAATGTAACCATGTTCACTAGTTCAGACTTACAGAGGCAAAAGCATATCACACATATTTTAGAAAGACTTTAAACAATGGGAGATACATGAACACATGCTTAGCTCAAACTTTGGAGAAACCAGGAAATTATCTTGCACAGAAGACAATGGTCATTATTCAAGGAATTATCATATTATGCATAGTTTTTTTAAAAAAATTTGGTTATAAATACTATGGGAGACAATTTAAATTTTCTTTGTCATATTGCTTGAACCTTCATAAGAAAAATATGGTTGGATTCAGAGAAGCTTCTTTTGTTAAGTAAAGGCAAGTTCAATTGCAATTAAAATATCAAATATCAAAGCAACTGGGTTTTATTGGAGAGGTATAAGGTTGCCGTGGGCACAGCTGGTTTTGAGTATTAATCGCTTGGCTTTGACCATTGATTTCAGCTTTTCCCCTGGGCCCTCTGCTGATCCTTCAGTCTCCCTCTTGTCCAGTACATCATGAGATCTCATTGGTTCTTGTCTGAAATATTTCCTAAACCCATCCACTTCACTCCATCCTCACTGCCAATTCTCTAGTCCAACCTGCCGCCAGCTCTCCTGCCTCTCCTTATTTATCCTTACCCATCTCAAGTGTCTTTTCTGTGATACAATGTCTCAGCGGCTCAGGCTGCTACAGAACAGTACCACAGACAGGGTGGCTTAATCAACCGAAATTTATTTCTCACTGTTCTAGAGGCTGGGAAGTCTGAGATCAGGGTGCTAACCTGACTGGGTTCTGGTGAGGGTTAGAGTTTCAATAATGAATTTTAGGGGGACACAAACATGCAGACCATAATGTGCAGCCACAGTGATCCTTGAAAAATGCCAATTTGGTCAAGTCAGATCCCTGCTTAAAACCTTCTCTGTGGCCTAAGGCTCTGTGTTCTCTCTCCAGTCTCACTCCGTGCTGATCCTCCCTTGCTAAATGTGGTCTGGCCACCCCCATCTTCTTACTCACTTCAACTCCCTCACCCTGCCACCTTTGTGTAATCTTTTCTACTGCTACTTCTCCCTCTTAATTAGTTTGTTCGTAATCATTTAACAAATATCAGCAAAACTGCAGTTTTTCAGGGAAGCTAAGCTGTCAGACCAGGTTATGACACCAAGTTTTAGACTTTCAAGACAGGTTTGATTTTCCTTTCAAGTTTTTATCACTATTTGTCAGTATTGTATATTTTTCTTTGTGAGATTATTTAATTCCTAATTATTTAGACTCATCAGTGTACCCTACTGGAGTACACTCCATTCTGCTGGATTATGAACTCTATGTCTCCCTGGCTTACCTCTAGAGCCCCCTGCTCGATGCATATTTGTTACATAAATTGAATTTTGGGTTTTTCAAACCCACCATGCTCCTCTTCCTGGTCCATTGGGTCCATCCAACCGGGTCTTCTAAAGGATTGTAAAATAGCAGGGTGTAGGGGAAGAAGACATTTTCTCTACCCACTCTGGGTCTTTCTGGCCAGACAACGAATTAAATTCACATGAGACAGAATAACAGGAGAAAATTAAACAAAGCTTTATAGCATGTATACATGGGAGAGGCTCAGGCAAACTGAGCAACTCTCCAAAACGGTGGAAGCTCTCACCTTAAATACCATCCTCAGCTAAAGACAAAGGAGGATGTTGGGGGTGGGGGGAGTCAATCATGAGAGATTACCAGAAAAGCAC
The DNA here is from genome assembly GCF_021613505.1 of Equus quagga. Taxonomy (NCBI): domain Eukaryota; kingdom Metazoa; phylum Chordata; class Mammalia; order Perissodactyla; family Equidae; genus Equus; species Equus quagga. The sequence continues at coordinate 64,599,640 of NC_060273.1, read as the reverse complement.
AGTAAACAAGAGTAAGGTTATTATGCAGATTTAAGTCCTTGCCTTCTGCATTGATGAGAGTTTCTAGAGATAAAGTCATCCCCCCTTCTTCCTGGTACAGGGAGGGAGACACCTTTACAGATGGAGATTTCCTTTACAAACATAAATGTCTCTTACAAAGGGTAACTCCTGCTTTTCAGAGTTTCTTTCCTGTCTGCAGTTTTTAAAAGTAACCAGCCCAAAATAATCATCATGCCAAAGAGACATATCTTGGGGTGGCCAATTCCAGTACCCCCAAGGGCTGGAGGTAGCCTTACAAATCATCTAATCCCCTCCCCCACTTTGTGTGACGAATGGGGAAATAAGACTAGAGGGAAAATTGCCAAATGTCACATACTGAGCATTTGCAAAATCACATGAAAAATCAGATCTTTGGTTTCCCAGTTCTCTGATATTGCAGGAAAACAAATCATTCCTTCTCCCATTTTCTTATTACCATTTTTTAGATTGACATCCTTTGTCTATTTCATAATCTAATATTGGTATAAAAATATATCCTTATCAAGTAAAATATGGTTGTTATTAAGAGTTTTATCATTCAGGTTGTGTCTAGCCAAGCAATGTAAATTAGACAATTTAAAACATTTTGACTTCAGACAGTGGCCATCAGATATTTTAATTCTGCATTCTGAACTTGTTGAAGATTTTGGCCCGTAGTTTAAACCCAAAGATGATTTTTAATCTTTGTTCATTAATACAGAAGCATTAATCATAATCAGGCCAATTTTCATGAAAGTGAATCAAGAAAGAATTTACCAGGGCAAAGTGCATTAAGCTAGTTTAATTCTTTAATTTTCTAAACAGTAGCCTTAAACCATTTCTTACCTTTTTAAAAGTTTTTTTTTTTTAAATTATTGTCTGTGAGATAATTCTTCTCCATGTACAACAAAGATTGGAATCATAAATTTTCCTATCTCCAGTTTAACTGATTACCACTTTTATCATTGTAGTTTTTTCTTTGTATCCAATGTTTCTCTCAAGTCTAATTTTCCTGTATCAAATTTTGCAGATCTAAATTTTCGTTTCAGTATTTGGTTCATGGCTATTTTTAAAATATACAGGTTTAGGCACTTTTGTGTTTATTATTTTTTATAAAACTGAATTACCTTAGGTCAATTTTTGGAGTTTCAAAGAGTTATGAACTAGGTTTTTGGGGTTTTTGGTTAGTTTCATCTACAATAAATTTTGTCTACCATTTTACCTCTTATACGGTTTTTTCTGGAGATTATTTCTACCAGTGAAATGCAGTTTGAATCGAACAAAAGTCTGTTTGCTTTTATTCATGTCTACCTCAAACACTGAGAAAATGTTTAGCAATTTTTTTTGATATTTCAAGGTTGCCGTGTTTTCCTAGTAGAGAATGGAGGTGGCTAAAGATATCATCTGTTTAGATTGGGTTGTTACCTTATGAAATTTTAGATTTTGGGAGAAAACAATTTAGCTCTGATACTTCTGATCTCTCATTTTACAGCTGAGGAAATGAAAGACCAGAGAGGTTATCTGATTTGCCTAACGTCACAGCGATAGGACTGGACTTCAGGTCTCCTGACATCAAGGACACGTTGAGGGGAAAGCATGAGCAAACTGAGCTCCAAATCTGACTACACTTTCCACAACGGAGGAGCTAGTTTTTTGTTACTGTGGCAATGGAGCGCATTTGAGATTTTTTGATGGGTTTACCCCCTACCTCTGTTAGTAGGAAAAAAAGAGCAGTTGAGCTGATCTTTATGGTGATTCAAACACTTTAGATAGATCTTGTCACATGCTTTATAAGTTCCTGATTGATTGTGTAGAATTAAGTTATTGGGCAGAGAACCAGCTAATGGAAACACATTGATGAAATCATTTTCGAGGGACATTAAGTGGAACTTAAAATAAAGTTGAAATGGCTTTATGGATTTTTCACTCAAACTGTTTATGAACATTTATCGCCAGTAAATTATGTTGTGTCAAAAGAAGGAATCCGCAGGTATGGCTTTAAGAGAAACCTTTTTGAGATAATAAAATTGAGAATAATTTGTTATCCAAGAGAGGATAAAGGATAAGATGGGGGAATTCACCCTGATGAATGGTTGTCCACTCTGCAGCTTCTGGGAAAGTGAAAAATGGTGTGAAATTCAGAAACCTGATAGGACTTGGTAAGAAATGGTCTTTTTAAAAAGTGTTAATATCTCATCTCATTCTATCTGGGAATCATTTTTAGAAGAAGGGTGATGGAGAATTTAGCAGGTGTTGTCTGAGGGTATAAACATTGGTATCTACTCATGTCTCATAAAAAGATGAGCAAGTAGAGAGTGGCTTATTCTGCTGAAAGAGACAGCCTAGAGTAGCATGGTCACGGGCATCAGTTTCAGAGCTGAAATATTAGAATTCAAATCCTGGCTCCCCTCTTTTGCTTTGTGACCATAGGAAAATTTCCTGATTTCTCTGAGTCTCAGATTTCACATCCATAACAGATATTAATAGTTCCTACCTCATAGGGTTATTCAAATGATCAAATGAAAACAAGTTTCAATAGTTTCTAGTTCACAGTGAGTACTTTAAATATATATATATATATATATATATATTTTTTTTTTTAAGTCATAGAGAATCTGGATAAGAGGAGGAAAGAATAGGGCTTGTAAACATTTTAGTACCAGTAGTATTATTTTATTAACTGTCGTCTGCTGATTGCTATGTGCCACAGATCTCTTTCAATCTCCCAAAATTCCTCAAGATGAGGGTACTATCAATATCCTTTCTTTTTCAGAAAAGGAAACTGAGCATCAGAGAGATTGGGTTGGGTTTCATGACCAAGGTCACTCGGCTAATGAGAGATTTTGATACCTTCCTCTGAGAAGTCGTATTCATACGTCTGTGTTCCAATATGTACGGGACACGTGGACCTCTGTGGCCAAAGTCCAGGAAAAACAACATCAAAGGGCATCTGTTTGGACAGTGGGAACTAAGGGAGCATGAGTGTCTTGCCCTTTGCTTTCATCCCACATCCAGAGCCTGCCAGTCACTCACCTCCTCTACCTGTCAGAGCTCAGCCCCTCTGGTTTTTGCTGGCTTCCTATTTAACAGATGTCACCTTGGCCTGGCATTGAGAAAACAAGGCACTAGGGCACAGTGGCTAAAAGTGGGTTCTTTAGTCAGATACCTGGATGTGAATCTCAGCTCTAGCACTCACTGGCCACGTGACCATGAGCCCCACATGTTTTTGCCCCAGTCCTCTTCTCTAGAGGATAAGCAGTGTCCTGGTCTTGGGAAGAGACCACAAGCCTTTTGATCTCATTTTACTTTAAAGAGATATTTGTATTTAGCCCAAATAACATCTCTTTATTAGCATACTCTTATTTTAGAGGTGTAGTTAAAATATTTTGGATTGTGATTTTAGACATTCATTAAAAATATAATGTAATGCATGAGGAGTTTTATAACAATAAATTAGTACTCCCACTGATGTCACAGTACCAGTTGGAAATGAGTCCAATAGATGCCTTGGGAACCTAAAGTCAAATCTGGCTATATTCTGTACATGACCTTGCGCCTGCCCACACAGAGCTTAAGATCTAGTTGAAAAGACGAGAGGAATGTCTGCAAGGTAAATAAAAGTCCCAAATAGTGTGTGCTTGGTGCCAAATGAGTGTTGTAATCATTTTACAAGTATTCACTGAGTGTCCACACTGTGCTAGCTAGTGGAGATGTGACAGAGAACAGGACACACTCCTAGCCAGGAGCACAGCAAATGCGATTGCAGATCAGAGAAAGCCGAGGACCCAAGCTCAGGAATTCAAAGGAGATCGTGTTCTTTCCACAGACATATAGTGAGCACCTGTAATGTGCTGGATGACTTTATTGTAACCATTTTTCCCCTGGAATTGCCTTAGAAGGGTGGCTGAGCTCAGGGCCTCCAGCTGCAGTAAAGTAGTTTCTTCTTGAGCTTAGTACAGCCCGAGGTAAGAAGTAAAGTAGCAGATGAAGTTTAGTCATTGTGTCTGATGAAAAAAGAAACAGGCTCAGGGGCCAGCCCAGTGGCACAGCGCTTAAGTTTGCATGTTCCACATTGGGGGCCCAGAGTTTGCCCGATCGGATCCTGGGTGCAGACCTACGAACTGCTTGTCAAGCCACGGTGTGGCAGCGTCCCACATATAAAGTATAGGAAGATGGGCACAGATGTTAGCTCAGGGCCACTCTTCCTCAGCAAAAAAGAGGATTGGCAGCAGATGTTAGCTCAGGGCTAATCTTCCTCAAAAAAAAAGAAAGAAAGAAACAGGCTCATCACAAAGTTTGGATGGATGAAGAAAGTAGCCCAGGCTTTTGAGGTTCATTTTGCATAAGAAAATGTCATTCCTCATTTTTGGATACGTAATTGGCCTGAATAAAGGTAATAGATGTCTTACTATGTGCACCTATTTGGCATAGTCAAAAGTTGCAAAATGGATATTCTTTGTCCTAAAAGGCCTTATAAAAGGATGATAGGAGTGGGCATGAGAAATAGGTGAGGCATTAAGCTTTACAGCATTCTAGTAACAGTTCAGATAATGAAAGTTGTCCATGGGCAGTGTAATCATCATATGGGTAAGTCAGACAATTATGGCTGATTGAAAAGAGGCAATGCTCTTTCTGTTGCAGCTTTCATAGAATTCTCAGTGGAGGAAGGGGGAGAGTTGAGCTGGGACTGAGGAGTATAAACAATGCGAACAAACAGAAATAACTGCCCTTGCCTTATTGAGATATATAACTGTTCCTTTTAATTATATTTCTAAAACAGAGGATTCAAATGGCTAAGAATTCAGCATCTCCAGAATGTCAGAGGGAAGTCCCTGTTGACTGCTGTCGGGACAGATGGGAATGTTCAGTAACAGATTGGAGATGGTACTGAGAGGTGGCTGAGGGTGCTCTTGCATTTCAGACAGCCTAGAGCCACATCCCAGTGTGTCACTTACCGTCCTGTGGCTTCTGCAGGCCTGTCTCATCCACTAGGCAGCCTCCATAATGCCATTGGCCTAGGTGCCCCTCAGGGGATCACAAAAATGTTGGAGATATGGAATGTATACTCTGCGAAAACAAGTTTAACACATGGGTAACAAAAGCTACATTAATCTGTAATCCAACCCATTTTTATTCAGTTATTATATTAGGGTTCTCCAGAGAAATAGAACCAATAGGATCTATATATAGGAATCGATTTATTATAAAAATTTGGCTCAATTATATTGGCCATGATAAAGGCTGGTAAGTCCCATAATCTGCTGTCTGTAAGGGGAGACCTAGGAAGGCTGGTGGCATAATTCAGTCCGAGTCTGAAGGCCTGAGAACTAGGGGAGCGATGGTGTCGATTCCAGTCCAGGTCTGAAGTGTTGAGAAGCAAGAGCACTGAGGGCGGGAGAAGATGGATGTCCCAGCTCAACAATCAGGCAGGAAGGGTCTAATTCTTCCTTCCTCCCCATTTTGTTCCATTCAGGCCCTCAGTGGATTGGATGGTGCCCACCCACCTAAGGGAGGGCAAACTGCTATGCTCGGTCCACAACTCCAATGCTAATCTCATCTGGAAATACCCTCACAGACACACCCAGAAATAATGGTCAGCCAAATATCTGGGCATTCTGTGATCCAGACAAGTTGCCGCATAAACTTAACCATCACAGTTATAAAGAATATAATAACGTTGGAATCACAAGTGCAAAATAAATAATATATGCACAAAAAATCAACATTCTTATGAAACTTACTTCAGAAAAATTGTATTGAACAGGAACTATGGGTTCATTTTGACATATTTGAAATGATATGGTTTGGGATCTTGAAAAGTAAAAATGTCTATGGGCAGAGAAAGATCTTACATGCCCCCACACTGTCTCTATGCCTACTGCACCTGTCAATTTTATGGGGTTGTTGCAAGGACTAATTGGGCTAATACATATGAAGTATATATGATGGTGTATAGCATGTAGTAGTCACTCAAAATACTCACTTAGAATAACAGTTGTTATTCACCAGGATTTTTTTTAATGACCATATACAATGTTAGACATTATTTTCTGATTTTACTTGTAATAGTCTATAATTCATATCAAAAAGATTAAATATTTCTATAGTTGCTACAAAAATAAAGAAACCAATTCATTTTCCTAGACTAATCATTATGGCAGGATAAATCTGGATTTGGAATAACAGTGGTTAATAGAAGATTTCCAGACATTATAACAATGCAAGAGGATTCTGGAAATTTACTCATGAATGCAGGATACTATTCTGCCCCTTCTTACATACAGCATCCAAGAATTACACCAAATATATAAAAATAAACACCTTTACTCCAAAGTACAGGATACTTGCCTGGATAAGTTTAATTAAAAAACTAATATCCAGTGCAATTGTCTGTGATAAACTGAAGCTTAAATGATTTGAAAACACTTTGGGAGCAGACAAATCAGATAATCACCATCTTTATAGCTGGAAAGGTTCGGCTGATGTTGACAAGCTATAAAGATAAAAGCTTATAGCAAATTCAAGAGCTAAATGTCTAGATTGGGTAGAGGATCAATGTTAATACTCAAAGCGTAAAAGTCCTGAACTTAAAATGATCTCTCATAGAGTTCTGTTTTTTTTAACTTTTCAAGGTAATAGTATAGAAATTTATTTACTGAAAAACTTTTGCGTAATTGTTGTTAGGCAAACACCTTAACAGTCTTACAGTGTTTTCTACCATCTAACTCACTGCTTAGATGTTGTATGTGTTACGTGATTTGTGCCCTGCACTGCAATAAGACGGGTTCAGCTGCTGTTTCTCAAAACATTTCCAGTTGGATGACTATTAATAGTTTATGAGAGACAAGAATCAGACTGTGCCATTTCTAGGCATCTTTTTTTTTGAAGGCAGCATGGAATTTGCCTCATGGCCTCACTCTGATCTCAGCAGGAACACTTTGAAAAGAAGTTCTTTGTTTTTTTCAAAGGCTGTTTGCATGAGTTGATTCAATGCTGTCCTATCACGGAGCCCTGGAGCCCCATAGCAAAATATGTGTGTATTGGGTTGTGTAAAGGATTCCTTGCATTTAGCTCCACTCATTGTGCTGATTGTGGCCCCAGGTGACACATCCAACGTCTCCAACCTCTGTTTGTTTTTTTCTTTTGTTTACAGGAGCAGAGGGCACAGTGTTCCCAAAATCTATAGAGACACCTAATGTCAGGGCAGACCCCTTCAAGGAACTAAGGTAAACGTCTGACTATGGTTTCATTGATGAGTGGCTGTTTCCTTTCTCTGTGCAAGTGGCCAATGATCCATTTTGAATCTATATTATATAACAGTGTGACAACATGAATATACAAACTGGGAGAGGTTAGAAAGGACATGAAGATCAGCTACAGCCAAGTGAAAATTTTCTCTGAGGACCTAAAATTGAGGAGTTGGAGGAGGAGGTTGCCTGCCTTCTGATTGTGAGATTTAGGATTCATTCATTTGCAATGTTTGTTTCCTGCAATATTTTATGGTACTAAGAACCCATCCAATGAGAGAACTAGTCAGTAATTGGTGCTGATCAGCCCAAAGAAAAATAGTATCTGCTGAACTCCAAATAAAATACAGATTTTTTTTTTCTATGTAGCAAGCTCTCTATTACCTGGAGGGATATAGTGCTAGAACTACCTTCTGGGGATATTCTGTGTACTGGTGTTAATCCAAATGTCATAAATGTGCTGTCTTTAGCAGAAAAAGACTCTAAGATGCTGTGTACTTACCAGCAACAACTATGGAAAACAAAAAAGAACTATAGACGGGGGCCGGCCTGGCGGTGTAGTAGTTAAGTTTGTGTGCCCCACTTCCCCAGCCCAGGGTTTGCTGGTTCGGATCCTGGGCACAGACCTATGCACCACTTATCAGGCCATGCTGTGGCAGGCATCCCACATATAAAAAAAAATAGAGGAGGATAGGCACAGATGTTAGCTCAGGGCCAACCTCCCTCAGCAAAAAGAGGAGGATTGACAGTGGATGTTAGCTCAGGGCTAATCTCCCTCAAAAAAAAAAAAAAAAAAAAAAAAAGAACAATAGACATACAGACAGACAAATAGACAGACAGAGATAGATGTGGCCTAAAAAACATTCCTACCACCAAAGGACCATCCCTAGGCCCAAAAAAGAAACACAATAAAAATGGCACAATGGGGGCCAACCCAGTGGCATAGTGGTTAAGTCCACATGCTCCACTTTGGTGGCCCAGGGTTCATGGTTTCAGATCCCAGGTGCAGACATACACACTGCTCATCAAGCCATACTCTGGTGGCATCCCACAAGATTGGCACAGAGGTTAGCTTAGGGACAATCTTCCTTAACAATAAAAGAAGAAGAGAAGGTGTGATGATACAAATATAACTTTAATTTTTATTGTATACTTATACCCGTGAAGAATTCAGTGAATACTGACTTTCTTCTTGTATTGTAGTTCTTTTAACTAAAACCAAAGATATATGATCATAAATAGCATTGAATAACTATTCATAAAGTCATCAACCATAAGCAAACGTATCTGTATTATACAGGTCATATCTCCTCTTTCGCAGTGCAGTCCTAAGATCTATGTTTTACTAAAACAATAGCTCTGTTTGAGCTTGTGTTTCCCTAAACAGAAACACGTTCTCAGTAAGTGGAGAATATATTATCTCATTCCAGAACCCACCGCATTACACTAAAGCTTGTAAGTCTTTATGAATATAGGGAAATCAATTGGGCCAAAGGAAGAGGATAATTGGTGGGGAGTGAGAATCCTTTCTTAGCAAAACCCCATACACCTTGGGCTGTATTTTTAAGATACACCACACTGCAAGGTTTTACATTTTACTAGCATAACTGTTTTCATCAGGGCTTCCAGATGCCAGAAGTTACCTGACTCTCTGTCTAGATCCTATGTTTCATATTAGGTACTAAAGCTGAAGTCTTTGAAGGAGATCCACCCAAGGAAACCTGTATTTTAGGACTCTGAGAGAGCTCATTCTTTGAGAATGCAAAGAATCCTCATGTTGATGATGTAAGAGCTCTTTGCAGACAACCTAATGGGTGCCCTGGTTCCCTTTATTTTCACAGGCCTCCTTATGAGCAGGGTTTTTGTACAGAACTAGTCAGTAATTAATGCTGATCAGACCAAAGGTAAGTGCTGTCTAAAAGAAGCTGAACTCTAAATATAATACAGACTTTTTTCTATGGAAGAAGCTCTCCATTATCTGCAAGACTTGGAAAATATAAGAGTAAAGGATTTAGGCTAACTTTCCTTTAAACAGGAAACATAAATCTTCTATAGTTAAAAAACAAACCCAACCTACACCAAACAAACAAAAAGACAACTCTCCAAGCGTCAGCCCACTGTAGAGATCCGTATTCTGAAGAACATAAAACAAAGTATTTGCTTGTATAGTGCTGTGGACACTTAGAGTTGTTTGTACACAACCTGTGGGAAACCCTGGATCTTGCCTTAGAAAAATTAAACCTCCAGAATTCACAAGTAAATCTCCTAAGTCTAGTGCAATAAAACAAAGACTTCAGTTAGTTGCTGCATTTTCCTGGGTTATTCTAAAACTATAGGCACATTCCACTGAGGCTAGAAATTAGTTTTCTTATAGGAAGCATAAGAAGATTTGAAAATGTAATTCTAAAACTGGTCTTTTGTTTGCATCTGTTCAAATTATGTTGATGCTTGATAGCCTGAACTGAATCGGGAGCCTAGAATGTGATAGTTTGGCCCCTTCGTCCTTGTGGAATTTTTTTTTTCTTGATGGTACCTTGTGGGAGAATCTCTGACTGATTGAGAGCATAATCAAATGTGGTGGACAGATTAGCCCAGACCAGTGCGTCTGTGAATGTTTCACAACTGTCACTTAATGGTGCCACATTTTACTCTGTGCTATTGATTGCTATTGACCTTGGTATTGAGTAAATAGATAATGAACTTGGTGACTAAGTCTTCTGGCCTCTGGCTTTACAGTTGGATCAGTTTTACTGCTCCAGCACATTCGTGCTGATGTGTCTTCCAGTCTTAGGAAAGTAGAGTAATCTTAGGGAGAGCCCTGAACATGTACCAGCAGGTAGCACTGAGTGAACTGCTCAGGTGAAGTAGAAGTGGTCCACCCCTCAGTGGCAGCACAATAGAGGGAAAGAGCCCTGAACTGGGAGTCAGGTACCTACTCTACGCCCACCATGTGGCCTCGAGATAATCCTAGAACCCTGCCGTCCGTAAAAAGCCAGGTTACTTCTACCTCCACTTAGTTGATCCCTGTATATTATTTTACTTTTTATCTGAAAATAATTTTGGATTTAAAGAAGAGTTGCAAAATTCATACAGATTATTCCCATATGCCCTTCACCTGGTATTCCCTAATCTTACACACCCATGCTATATTTATCAAAGCCATGAAATTAACATTGTAGTCCTATCGTATCTTATTTTACATAAGATTTGTTTAAAAGGATGCAATCACCTGAGTGTCTGCTAGATGTAAAAGTATCTAAAAAGGAGTTTAACGGAAAAGTTATTTGTTGAGATGTGAGTCAATGGATCTTTAAAACTCTTAGTCCGGTTAAGTTGGAATGTTTTTGAGGATTTGTTTATTTTTTTAAATAATGTTCCATAATCAGATTTTCTTGGCCTCACTTGCTAATGGGAAACAAATTGAGTTAAAAGACCGCAGCTTATTTCTACAGGCTGTCTCCTAAAATAAATAAGCAAAACTTAAATATCCATCCCTGTCCCTCACTCACCCAGTCCATCAAACGTGAGAAGTATCTATTTTAGAGACCTCTGTTGAGATAATTTTTGTTTCCTTAAACCTCTGTCTTGGCTGCTGAAGATTTTTTGTTTGTTCTCTTATTTTATTTTTTGTTTGCTTGTTTGTTAATGAGAAGCAGATTTTATGCCTCTGGCATTTCTTCCTAAAAGATTTCAACTCTCAGCTAAAGGCATGGTAGCTTTCACTCTGCTGGAATTTTGGTTCCCTGCTTTTCTTTCCAGAGTTACTATCGTTACTATGTTTGCAGTGTGTGCTTACAATGTTTGTAAATAATCCAGGGTTGAGCTGAAAATCACAAAAGAAGGTTGCTTCTCTCTAGACAAACAATGAGTGTTAGCAAGGTCCTCGCCGAACGTCCAGCTCAGGCCATGTCTGTTGACTTTGCCCCTGCAGGGCAATTCTGAATTAATGGCATGTTGCTCTAGATTCAAAACTATACTTAAAAATATACCAGGCACTATACTTATCTCTTCAAATAAGAAAGACTGGCTTTAAATAGAGGCTGGATTTTAATAAGTTCACTATCTTAAAATGTGAATATATTAAATGTTCACTTGTTCATTTTTTTTCCCTGGACTATATATGTAAAGACAGATGGAAAAATCCCTGATCTCAGGCTGTACATGATCTAAGACAGGAAATAGGCCATTCAGTTTTGCATATGTATTTTCTGTGAGAGCAGAGGCTACCTTTGAATGCCTGCCTTATGCGAAGGTTTCTTTTCAACTGTGAAGTTTTCTTACAGGATTCTGATCCTAGGAGAACAGGATATAGACTGTGAAATCCTATTTCCCAGACATGCCACGGCAAATGTAGAAAAAGGGAGAAGGTTATACAGACCACTGTGCACATAGAGCCAACGCGATTCCCCTACTTAGCACTAAAAGCTTGGAAGGAACCACAAAAGAGCAAGAAGCCAAAAGGTCTTTATATAGAGAATTCCTCATCAGCTAATGTGCCGACGTGCTCTTACTCTACATACAATTATGACAAGGTGGTGACCTGACTTTCCATTTCATCACAGATCAGGAACTGTTTACCAGGTACTTTTTGACAATTATTAGGAGTCAAGACATGTGCTCAATACTTAGAATGCTGAGATAAATGAGTACTCAAATAATTCATAGTTACAGAGAAGAAGACAGAAATGTAACCCCAAAATACAAGGTAATGTGCTAAGTGTAGGACAGATGTATGAGCCAAGTCAGAGGAAACACAGAGAATGCCAAAATTACCTAAGAGACTTAGGTAAGGCTGCCCACAGGAAGTGACATTTTAGTTGCCAAAAGAAAGAAAAGGTAAAAGCCAATAAGAAGACTTCAGAATTTAAAATGTGTGGTTTTCTAGGGCCATTTAATGTAGGGGCAAATAGACCAACATATTTCAGTAGCTCCCAAGAATGTTACAGTGTTATTTACAAACATGAGGGTGTAATTTTCTTACGACAATTGTGTTCTTTAATTAATTGTGTGAAGGCAATTTCAAATATGTTGTGAAGATTTTAAAGATTGTTACAAATTTACAAAATTAGTACATAACATAATTCGGGGCTGCAAGTTTCACTAATATTAAACCCCTTCTACAGCCCCAAATAAATAAGGCATTTCTTTCTTACTGTTTATTTTTCTTCCTAATGTTACCAAGGTTTTAATGATAAAGCTGAAAAATTCTAAGATAGATCTGTTACTCCCAATATGCACTTGAATATTCTGTAAGATTTTTTTTTTTAATGGAGGGGTACTAAATCTGAACTCCTTTGGGGATTCGTGAGATTTAAAATCTGTGTATGTCATAGGGAAACAAGGATTAGACAAGGCTCCCACAAGTGAACCAAAATGAATGAATTAATATTTAAAAATTAATATCTAAGCCAACTAAATATCTATTGGCTTTCAATCATTTATAAATTTAAGCTACCAGAACAGTCTATCAAAGCTTCAGGGTTCAATTAATTAGGGCCTTGGTAATATTCTCCCTCTCTCTCATCCTCCCCAAAAGTCACAATATCAAAAATATTGGATTGACAGTCTGATTTTAAAAAATTTATATATGCACACACGGACATATATGCAGAGAGAGAGACACACACACACACACAGAGAAATGGGAGGAAGAGGCAAGGGGAGAGAAGCTGTATGTCGAGCTTGTTAACTATGGGTACGTGGTATATGGGGCAATATCATGTAGAAGAAATCTTTAAATTTTCTCCATTTTAAACATTTTGCAGATGTGTTTTGTAATTTTCTTTATCTCCTCTTCCCTCTCTTCTACTCCACACTCCGTATACCGAGACTGTTTTTTAGTTTTGTTTTAAATATATGGGATTCAGAATTATTTGGTCATATAGCACAAATATTGAAGTAATTCAAAGGAGAAATGAAAAAATATAGTAAGTAGGTCAAATAGTAGCATACTCAAGGGCCTAACAATATAGAAGAATTGTGAAGCAGGTGTCATGTTGGTCAAGAGCCCGTGCTTTGAAGGTGTCCTACACTGGGTTTGAATCTGGCCCCAATGCCTATCTGCTTTGTGAACTTGAGCAAGTCTCTTAAGCTCTGCTAGCTTCAGAGCCTAAAATATAGGGACAGATTGGTGAACGTTTGTTAGTTCAGCAAATGTTAGCTATTGGGAGGAGGGGCAAACAGATCTCTCTCATGGGGCTCAAGAACTCGGACAGGAGTTCCCAGAGTTTTAAATTTCATCAACCAGTAGAAAGTTTCCTTTAAACCATGGTGACCAACAATTCTCTTTCAATTAGGGATGAAAACAAAGAACTATTGTGTACTTCCATCTTCTATTAACAACATTTTACATAAAAGGATATTTCAACTAGCAGAGTAGAGAAGACATAACCTTAGGAGGATAAAAGACAGTCCCACAAATTGAATACATTTAACTATATTAACATGTCATTGTGTTGCCTCCATTTTCTCACTTTGCCAAAGACACTGGTGACGGCATCAAAACTCTTCACTTCACAACTTCCGTAGTGGCTGCCCAGGAAAAATGAAGATCTGAAAGCCACAGGCTAGGGTTTAATGAGGGCCACTTGATTTTAAGGTTGTCCTGTTTGAAATCCCAAAACTAGTACGTCTTGCCCATCTGTCAAGACCAGTCAATCCACTGATATGTCCCTTTTCTCCCTCTCTTTCCCTTCCTCCTTTGTTCCAACATGCTATCATGCTTCCCATCTTTTTTTTTTCCTATTAATATCAGTAGTACAATTTGACTTTATCTACATATTTCCTTTTTTCTCCCTTATCCTCAGCCTTTCTCTAGGTGTCCTTTTCACCATAGTTCTCTTAGTATATAGAAGGAGAAACAAAAGGGGTAAAGAAGAAGTGACACTTCAGTATTTGAGGTGTTTCCATCTTTCCTTCTGCCTTATTTATCAAAAGCTCTTATTTTAGAAATGTGATAGAGATTATATTTTAAAGCTACTAAACCTATGTGTTCCGTATTGGTCTTTTCTCTACACTATAATTCTGCCGTTAGAGGCAACAGAAGGATAGACAGCTAATAACACCATGGGGGAAAATGAGGCCAGGACATAGGGGAAGCCCCATTCAGACAGTGAGAGGAAGCTGAAAACCCATCTCTTCTGGCCTCTGGTGAATTGTGGGAAGAAGATAGGACATGTAGGGAAAGCAGGTAGGGAAATACGTGTCCTGATGACCTTTCTTCTTTGAATCATGGAAGGACAACACCAATTATATAGGTTTTAAGGAAAGCCAAAAGCAAAGGGTGATTGTCCATTTTCATTTGGGACTGTAGGAGGAAGCCAGCTTGCAGGGTGGTCTCATTACCCCTGGACTCTCGTGTGGCTAGAGAGGATGAGAGAACCTGGTCAGCGCTCTTGAATCTCCTTCAACTCCTGAAGGGATACCAGGGGAAGGGAGGGTTTGTAGAAGTGTCCACACGGTGTTGTGTTGAGGAATGCAGATGGATAGCTGACGGTGCAGGCTGGCCGGCTCCTGGGCAGCTTCTTGCAGTGGGACTGAGGGCTCCAAAGCGTACAGTCCAGTTTGGGGGTAGGGTGGGAAACATGCCCAGACCGCAGTCCACCAACACCATTCAGACATTCACTGGGTGCTGAGTGATCCCAGAGAGAAGTAACCAGAATTCACTCACTGAGAACTTGAGCATGGACCTGATGCCAATCAAAACAGCATCTTCCGGATTCTGAACTTTCTTTGTTCCTGTCACCACGAGGTCACCTCCCCTCATATTCATAATGATATCCTAAAGAGGGAGAGGAAAATTGAAAGACTAATTATTTAACCTAACGGGAAAGTTGAAACGTTTTGATCTCAGAGAGTATGCCAGGATAGATTAAATTTAATTTTTCTCAACAATCTGTAAGGATAAGTTTGAAAGAAAAATTGTCAGGTAAGAACAATACAGAAATGCCTTTTGCTTTCATGAGTGAGCGTGGTTTGTAAATTGGCCAGCTTGCAATATGTGGTATTATGCCAGTCACAGTATCTTAAGTGACTTTGCCAAGCTTCAAAGGCCTTGAGTCTCCCCCTCTGTGTCTTGGAGGGACCACTGGGTATGATCAAAAGGAAAAAATGCTTTCAGAATCCATCACCAGGCTCTTGCTATTAGTGTGTTCATTTCTTTTCAAATCTTGAGCCAGCAGTGAGTGGAACTGTAGTCCATATCTGATGCTCTAAACATACTCCCCAAAAATGGTCCTGGATTTTTAATCTTTGTTTTTTTTGGTGAGAAAGATCAACTCTGAGCTATCATCTATGCCAATCTTCCTCTATTTTGTATGTGGGACACTGCCACAGCATGGCTCAACAAGTGATGTGTACATCTGTGCCTGGGATCCGAACCTGCAAATGCTGGGCCACCAAAGTGGAGCACACAAACTTAACCACTGTGCCACCGGGCTAGCCTCAGGTTTTTAGTCTTTTAAACCAACAGGATACTGGGGGCATGCCTTATATTTCACAGGCCTGTCTCAAAATCATTACTAGACTATCTATGAAAGTTTGGGCCATCAGCCGTGTGCAGTGAGGCACCTGATTGTCCCTTAATGGCTGGCCCATTTTCATCTGAATTTGAGAAAGGCAATGAAACACATCATTATCATTATCTAGGACAAGTGGCTTTTATTTAAAAATTGAAATTATATCCTTTAGATTAATTTTTAACATAAGGGTTTAAAATGTGAAAAAAAAAAGCCATTCGAAAGATAAAACCATAATGGTTTTAAGGGGGGGCAGGGTATAAAATTGTACTTGTATCCATGTTGTCAGGGCAGGTACAATATCATAAAACAAGCACTAACCTGAGCCTCTTAGAGGAGAAGGAACATGTGTGTCTATTTGCCAAAATTCCTAAGTTGGGGCTACCTTCTGCCTTAAAACAGAGCACGGTGACTTTATTATTGTTTTTATCTTGATTAAAATGTCAGCAGCTGCCATTTATTATGTAAAATGTGTGAGGTAGATTGTTCTATTATTCTTGAAAAACACGCAATTGCTGTTGCATCTCCGTTTTCCCCTCAGTAGGATGGCCCTGCTGGGCGTATAGACAGAAAATCGTGCTTAATTATACCCTTCATGATCCTGGCTCTAAGCCAGCCTTGTTTTATTCCAATTATAACCTTTTCAAAACAAAGAGTAATGAGAGTTAGAGGAACAAGCTGACGACCGTTTTTACCTGAAATAAGTTGAGAACTAGAAACGAATTAAAAAAAAAATCAGCCAATGAATATGACTTTTTCTTGAGCCAGAACTTTCCATAATTTGTTAGAATATAATATAAATGAGTGAGACCATCAGATCTCAGAAAGAACTAAATAACTTGCCAGATTTCCTGGCCATGGATTATTTGCCAAGTTGAGCCAAATGTCACTTCCCAGTTTGCTATTCTTCATTGGCTCCCACTGACCTCAAGATAAAATTTCAAAACTGAAGCACTCACAGGCAAACTTCAAGGGGTTGATCTAGCCCTGGTGATGGCCCTGGCCTCTTATCTCCAATTACCCTTTCCCCTCCTTCCAACCTTTTCTTATTTTTGTTCTTCCCTCTGCTCTCCTCCTGTTATCCATTCCTTCCATTAAACTTTTAATTCTTGCTGTCATATTTCAGCATCCAAAAGTCCTTTATTCTATGGTGATTCCCTTCTAATGCACCCTCTATTAACTTCATAGATGTACTATCTTCTCCTTGCTTTTTGATTATATTAATGATAGTTTCAAGTTTCATCTGTTCCCTTTTTATTTTTCTTTTTTGCTGAGGAAGATTAGCTCTGAGTCAACATTCATGCCAATCTTCCTCCACTTTATATGTGGATCACGACCACAGCATGGCTGACGAGTCATGTAGGTCCACACCCAGTATTCAAACGTGTGAACCTGGGATGCTGAAGTGGAGTGCACTGATTTAACCACTACACCACAGGGCTGGCCTCAATGTTCACTTTTTTAAAAACTCAGGTCTCTGGCTTCTTGATTGGGACTTTTTAAAATGGTTGGCGGTTCATAGATGCCTATTTATTTTTAAGAGTGAAGTGTTAAGAATCTGTTGGAAAGTTTTGCATGCGTGAATGGGGCTTGTTGGGTGGTTGGCTTTGAGGTAGGATGATGAGGCTGGGATTTTTAGGTGGGTGACCCCAAATGTCAGAATCTGTAGGCCTGCTCTCTTGGGCTGGTCAGTTTCCCCAGAGAGAAGTCCTAATCCCCTGCCGGGGATGAATGTTTTGGTCAGTGTGCTCAGGTGGAGCCTGAGAGGTCTCTCTCTTCAACATGTAGATTTTCACTTAATTCGCTGTTTTCAGGATAGCACTCCTGCCCTCAGCTGTCCTCATATCACAGAGCCCAGAGTTCAAGTCTTTCATGGTGAATGTCTTAGTCCATGTGGGCTGCTATAGACTGGGTGGCTTATAAGCAACCAAAAGTTGTTTCTCACAGTTCTGGAGGTTGGAAAGTCCAAGATCAAGGTACTGACAGATTCAGTGTCTGGTGAGGGTTTCCTGGTTCATAGATGGCCATTTTCTCACTAGGTTCTTACATAGCAGAAGGGGCAAGGGAGCTCTGTGGGGTCTCTTTTAGAAGTGCACGTATCTCATTCATGAGGGCTCCACCCTCAGCCCTAATCACTTCCCAAAGGCCTCACTTCTTATTACCATCACATTGGTGATTAGAATTTCAGCATATGAATTTGGGAGGACACAAACATTTCGTCCATAACAGTTAAAGTGGCCTGGTCACCTGGGTGCACACAATGGAGACACAGTCCAGGGTTCTCACAGTTTCCCATGCAGACCTCAACTGGTCTTTCCGATTGCAGCCCCGCCAGACTCTCCCAGCCACAGAGATGCCTGCTTGCTCCCATTTCTGCACCTGGCCAGGATTCTGCAGCTTGACGGAGCTTTTGGCTTAGTCTTCACCAAACCCACAGGCTCTTAGCTTTCAGTTTTCCATCATCTGCTAATGCAGTTACTATTTGTTGTTTTCTTTTCAGCTTCCAAAACTTTGTCAACATTTGAATTCTACTCTTGCTGCTTCTCTTTTTCTTTATCCTTGTGGGTTTGTGCCCTTTTCTGGTCCATTACAGCAGCATTTCAGGAAGGAGCGGAGGTAGACATGTGAGTTGAGTTTAATCAGAAGTCCACTCTCTTCCATTTGCAGGCTTCAGCCACTCTGCTTTTTCTTTGTTTCTTCTAGAGTGCCATAGAGCCTTCCCTTAGAGCTTTGCTATTTATTCCCTTTTCTTGAAACATTCTTCTCTACTCTCTTTATGGATAATCCTATTCATTTTTCAACTCTTGGTTTAAACTTCATTTCCTAAGGAAATCCTTTTTGGCACACCCCCAGGCTCATTATGGTCTACCTGTCACAAATACACATAACCCCTACATTTCTTCATTTTGGAATTCACTCTTTGAAATGCCATTGCCCACAAAGGGGTTTAGGTTAGATGGATTGTTACAAATTCACTCCCCCCCAAAAGTGTGTGCTCAGCCAGCAAAAAGATGAGTAACTGCCTCCTTCACATTTGCTTGTAAAGGAGAGCTATTAAAGTCTCCTAGAGTCTCTTATTTTGTCCAAATATTGACTTATCCCATGCCTTTCTTTCTTCTCTCCATACTAAGTCATTTCCAAAAGAGAATAATCCATTCCTCTTTTTCACAGTTTCAAAACTTTTTCTTTTTCATCCATGGGTTGTTCAGTAGTCACAATCCAGCAGAACTGTGCTTAACTTGAAGCCTCTAGCCTACAGATTCTATTCATTTTCTCAACCATGGTTATCATAATTCACAGAGGAATGCCAAGTCCCCTTTCACCCAATTATACATTTCGTTGTTGCTTCCTATTCATAAAGGAAGATGAGTTTCCAGTTCTTTGGATTTTTTTCAAAAATACAACCTGACTCATTAATGATAATTTTCCTTGCCTGCCATCTGAGCTCAAGCACACTCACTCGAAATAACAAAGCACAGAGGAATTTGAATCCTTTGACAATCAAAGCTCCATACCCCTAACCTTGAATAGAAAATAGATGCTAATAAATTCAGGGTCTTAAAAATGTGAATTATAGTCATTTCACACTTCGTGGCAGTTTCATGCTGAAGAAATAGCTTAAAACTTAATTATGATGCTTGTCCCTTCATTAAGTGCAGATGACATTCCTAAGATAGATTTTTATAATGACATCTGAGGAAAGGAGTTGAGAAACTTATTAGTTATTCATGATGGAGAATATTGACTGTGTACTGATTAAGGGAAAGTGTTGACACCCTTCTTAACATGATGCATCTGTCTCTTAGTTTCTGGTTCTCCCTGTGGTCCTCATGGAAAGCTCTTTGGGAAATGGAGAAAATGCCCTTCAGCCTTCAAATGCATATGTATATAGAAAATGTGCATGATGAGTGGGATTAAAATGGAGAGCGGGTGGTGTTGGGCTTCTGATGATCTGCCCCTGCAAATAACAGCTGTGCTTTGAGGACCATTCCTAAGACACACAACCCTAATGATTGGACACATCCCGCTCTCGGCACTTGAGGAGCCATTAAAGTACGTTCAGTACTTCAATGGCTCATTCTAAAGCCAGAAGTCAGTTCTTGGTGAGCGCTGTATGAATAGTTTTGCCTCCTGCCACATAATAATCCCGTAGCTTGAGCCATGCGGTGACTAAGTGAACAGGTAAAGGCATAATCCCCCTCTGTTTGTGCAAGGTGTGATGTTCTTACAAAAAAAGAATGTTACTCTTTGTTCTAATGACCTAGAATGGCTAAGAAGTGATGGCAGCAGAACCAAAAGTGGAATAGCCTAACATAAGAAAGCAGTCTCTAGCTGTCTGAAGTTGTAAATTATCTCCCTGGGGAGTTCTGAGCTTCCATCACTGAGAGACTCAAGGTAAGGGGGCTATCGTATCAGGACTATCACAGAGGTGTGTCAAGCATTTAAAGGATGGAAGATTTTAACTAAATGACCTTTCCAATCTGCTCTAATATGAAGATGCTAAGACTCGGCTTCAAAGGACTGCTCATGGATGTGATTTTACCAGAGACCTCTCATTACATTTAAATTCCTTTAAAAAGCTCCATTCATTGAGTAGTTGAAGGACAGAAACTGTGACCAGCATTCAATGATTCCTTTTTTATTTTTCCTTGTACTGGGGAGAACAATTCAGATTCTTGTAGTGCTTTGTATATTTCAAAGTATTTTCACAAATGCTCCCTCAAAGACTCCCCACCGTGGGAGGGGAGGGATTGCCTTCGTTCGTTCCCATTGTACAGATGAGGAGACTGAAGCATTAATATGCACCCCCTCTCTTTTTGGCATAATGAGAAAACCCTATCCAGTCTCAGAGCTCAGTAAGACTTGGAGGTTTCAGACCGTGGGACAGAATCTCTGACACTGGCGACAGCAGGGTGTTAGGAGCAGAGCTCTTGAGCCGGACTGCTGGACTCTGGGTCCTGGTTTCACTACCTGCTAGAGTGTGATTCTGGGGAAGGTTTTCAAATCTCCTTCTGTCCCAGTTCCCTCGTTTGTGAACGGGGATCAGAATAGCTCCAACCACAGAAGGACTTGTGAGAACTAAATGGCACGAGTTTTATGAACTACATCGAACATTACCTAGAACTTAGGGCTTAAATGTTAGTTTCGGGGGCTTTGATGTTGAAGCAACAGATTAGTACTCATTCTTGATTATGGCCAAGGACTCTGTCCCAGTGATGCAGTAGTTTTGCTATATCATGTGCCCCATATATAATACTCAGCAACAGGTTAATAGCCTATTTTGTACAAGTCAGTAGCATCAAGACCATAATAAAACAAGTGTGAGCCGATTAATATGCCCAATATTGAAAGTGATCTGTAACCTGGCTTTTGAAGTTTTCTTATAGCAAAGACATTTGCCATCTACATTAAGGCTCAAGAGAGAGAAGCAGACCTTGTCCTAAGGAGAGAAAAACTGAGACTTCAGTACCACCCAGACAAGACGAAGCAATAGTTATTGTGGTTATGAGTGAAAAGATAGTGTTTTAAGCACTCCTACCACAAAGAGCTTTTGGACTTTTTCTAAATTTAATTGCAGTTTGGTGAGAGATGGGGGTGGAAACATTATTTAAAAAGGGAAAAGAACAGAATTTACATAGCAAAATTTTTTAACCTCCACTAACTCTAATACTACAGTGACCAAAATACTTTCCCTCCTGGCTCCTTCGGCCATTTGTAGAAGAGTGACAGAGACTTAGAGCAGCAGAAAATCCCAGAAACAGAAGCCTGGTCTGGATACCTTTGATCCTGGTTACTGACTGCCACCAAGAATCAATGGCTCTCTCAGAACCCTAGCGGGAAAATGAAATTAAGCATTAAACTCTAATGAAGTTTCTTGTGGGGTTTTTTTCATTTTAATTTTTCACATGGACTCCTTTGAGATTATCCTAGAGATTGCCCATTTATTTTTATATATGTTCATAAAGTTTTGATCTTCCATTAGAGTGCACCCTGCCGAGTTATGTTGTTTTCTTCCCCTAAAGGCCATAGTGGCTTCAGTGGATTTTTGTATCATAACCACATGTTGCTGTCACTGGACTCTTGCTTCCTACCTGCATCCTATTGCTGGGCCAGATGAACCTGCAAGATACAGTGGCTGCTGTGGTTTTTCTGGTAGAATTAATTCTCTTTGGTAATAACAGTTAGTTAGACACTCCTTTGGCCATCTAAAGCAAACCTCAGCAATATTTTTTAAAGGACTGGTGTCACTTGACTGGATACTACTAATGAGGTTTAGTGGATGAATGACACACTGTTCAAAATGCTGTTTCCCTGGGTTCTCTGGGCAACAGTCAAAACAGGGGTTGAGGGGTTTCAGCCTGGGACCTTGAGACAAGCTAAGCAATGCTGATCCTTTGGTTCACCAAATCTCCCATGTTCCAACCAAAAACTTGATAAGATCTGGGGACACAGCCTATAAAGTAGGACAGCGGGAAGCAGCCTTGGCATGCCATTTCATAAGCTGAATCCATCCAAAAGTCTTGAAGATGACATTTGCTGCCAGCATCTGTAATTTCAGTTGACTAGGGTTCTAGCCGGACCTACCAGGTTAGACACATAAATATAACCCAAATGAATCCATTCCGTCCCCAAATATTTGAATGCCTGCTATGTGTCTGACAAATGTGCTGGGGATACAATGACGAACTAGACAGATGTCACCCTTGCCCTCTGAGTATTTATCTTTTAGAAGGGGAGACTTTGGCTCCTCAGTCAAAGTGACCAGTATTTGTGGAGCACATTCCTATTCCTAGTACCAGCTAGTTCCTTTGTGTGTCTTATTGCATTTAATTCTGACAGAAGAAGAAGTTCTCCTGGGAGAAAGCCCTGTAATCATTCCCATTTTACATGTGATGAACCAGGCACTCAGAAAGTTTCAGGGACTTGAGCAAAGATGACGAAGGAGCCGGGAAAAAACCACTCACTTTGCCTGACGTTAGCCTACATTCTTCCTGTTAAACCACATCCAACCAGCCATACTCAAAAGGGATCTGCTCTTGGGTAGAAGACAAAAGGAATTTGTGTCCATATTGCATTTCTTATGCCTTCTATTGCATTTATTTGGAAAGGCTTTCTGACTTTCTGATCATGAAAAGTAATTGCCAGAAAAGCCGAAAGCTCAGCTGTCTGGCCATTGCCTCACTGATAATCTGCCACAAGGGAAATGTGTTACAACCGCACCTTGGGAAAAATGCAGGACAATGCAGATCAACAAAATTTACCCTTCAGTCACAGCCTACTAACCCTTGGGCCTTATCTCAGCACCAGAGAGGGTGAAAAACCTGTCTTCATGGCCTTTTGTACCATGTAATTGTTATCCATTTGTTTACTTGTTTATTGTTTGTCTCCCTTACTGGGTTGTAAACTCTAAGCCAGTGATTCTAAACCTTTACTTCATATTAGAACCACCTGAGGAATTAATAAATAATCCTGATTCCTAGTCCCCATCCCAGAACAATTAAATCAGCATGTCTGGAAGTGCAACCTAGTTATTGGTATTGTTTAGAGCATGCCTGGTGATTCCAGGGTGTGGCCAAGGTTGAGAACTGGGTTCTAAGAGGACAGGTACTGTGTCACATGCCCTCATCACACTGCACACATTGAGTATTGTAAACTCTGAAACAGTGCCTAGGACGTTAATAGACACTCAGCAAATGTTTGCTGAATAATGGGTGGGTGCAGAGATGGAAGGATGGGTAAATGAGTGAATGAGTAAAGAAACCAATGATTATATCATTCACTGGAGTTGAGTAAGTTCTTAGAACACCTGTTATTAGATAGTTGTTTACAGTTGACCTTATGATACTTCAGATACTGCTGTGCCAAAAAAAAAAAAAAAAAAAAGAATCATTAGAGGTTTTAGATAAGTATATGAAAAAGTAAACAGCAAACTGCAGGGTGCTCACGTCATCTAGAAGTGGAATTTACTCTGCCTTCTTTAATACCACATTAATCTCCAGTCTTGGCGCATCCCCATCTTGACAGTGCAGGCAGCTGTTACATCAAAGGTAATGGTTCATTATTATTTCTTCACTGAATCATGTTTGTCTGAAGGAAGCAAAGATAACAAAGAGGAAATTATAGTTTGTGTGGAGTGATGTGATTGCTTGTAAACCAAGCAATAAAAGGGAAGTGTACACAAGCAACTGAGAATTCTGTCTCTGTCCTCCAAATGCAGAAAACGAGTAAAGCGAGCAGTTTATGCCCTATCCACGTTTTAATTGGGGGTGGGAGAAAGATACTTAAGTATCTTCCACACCTGGGCAACCTACAATTTCCTTGATACAGCATTGATTACGCCCCTGGATAATTCTGTGGAATGCCAGTAACACTTTGGGCATACCAATTTTTATTCCAGCTCTTATTCATGTAAAATTCAAGCGAGTCTGTGTATCTAACAGGGAGCAGTAGAAAGACCAGTGGAGAAAGTAGCATTTGTATAAATTTCTGTTGATGTACCCAGTACTGCTTTGTCAATATGTTACTTGGATGTCAGCTGAGATTATCTTGTCCCCTAATATCTACCTAAGAGTGATTGATGTAAAACTCATTTTAAGCAAAATGTAGTATCCATCCTAAGGACCTCCTCCTACTTTCATGATCACCTCTGATTTTGTGCTTCTGTTCTGTGAATGTATTCACTTTAAGACTAAACACCTCCACTAGACCATCTATCAGTTTTGTGCAAGTTTGAAAAAGGCACCCCTTCCTCAGATTATTTAATTTCCATCTGTCAGAAAATTGTCATAATACAGTGATTTTTTTAGAACAAGACAGTTATTGCCAAGTAATGGAAAAATACAAGTGCACAAATCTATGTTGTCTAGTGTTTGAATTGCCCCTCCACACATGCATACACACGTGTCACCCTTGAGTAGCCCATGACCTGCACAATCACGTATGAAGTCCCTGAAAGGGCATCTTGCCACTTTGCTCGAGTTGTCCATGTATAAGTCAAGGATTGGAATTTGGATCTCAGTACTTAAAGTTCCACCAAAAAGACTACAGTAGTCCCATCTTATTCATTTTACTTTCTGTGGTCTCAGTTACTTGTGGTCACCCGTGATCCAAGAAGATTAAATGGAAAATTCCAGTAATAAACAATTCTTAAGTTTTAAATTGCACGCCATTCTGATAGCACGATGAAATCTTGCACAGTCCAGCTCTATGCCATCTGGGATGTGAATCATCCCTTTGTCGAGTGGCTCCATGCTGTATATGCTACCCGCCTGTTAGTCACCTGGTAGCTGACTCAGTTATCAGATTGACTGTTGTGGTATCGCAGTGCTGGTGTTCAAGTAACCCTTATTTTACTTAATAATGGCCCAAAGCATAAGAGTAGTGATGCTGGCTATTAGAACATGCTAAAGAGAAGTTATTCTTGTTAATCTCTTACTGTGCCTAATTTATAAGTTAAAGTTTATCGTAGGTGTGTATGATAAAGGAGAAAACATAGTATATTTAGGGTTCAGTATCATCCGTGGTTTTAGGGATCCCCTGTGGGTCTTCAAACATGTCCCCCATGGATAAGGGGGGACTACTGTACTCATATAAGGCTCTCATGTTTTGAGAAAACAAAACAAGGTAAAATTTGATAGTAAATATTCTTGTTCCGAAAAGTCCCCAGGCCACATTACCTAATCCCTCTACCTTCTCTAACAGTTTTTCCTTCTTTCTTTCTTCTCTCTCCACTTTCTGCTCCTGATCTCCACATATCTAGATTCTTTGTAATACAATCAGTTTAGTTAACTTCTTGGTAACTCAGGTTCCTCAGACCCATGCCCTTAGAGTCTTATCTTTTCCTCAAGCTGCATATCAAAGTGTTTTCCCAAACAGAAAGAATTCCTTCCCTAAGATAAATTCTGGGGCGAGAATTAAGAATTTTTCTTTAAATCTTGCTACAAATATTTAAAGTGGAATTAGGAATTGTACACTGTGGCAGCTGGTTTCTTTCTAGTAAACATTCTGTAGGCTATAAGTGGGAAGGAACCATTAAGGGAGGAGAATTCATAAGAGTTGAAGATGCAGATGGCCCATGGATATGACGTGGTCCAATCCTGTCACATAAGGAATGGGAAAATCTAGTCCTAGAAAGAGAGAACTACCTGCCTCAAGTCACACAGCTAAGTGGAGTGGTCAACACTGGAAACAGTCTCCTGATTCCCAGGCCTGGGTACTTTTTGGTGCTAAATCACCTTTTACAACGTTTAATTCATACTTTCTCTTCTGCTCACATGCCAGCTTGGTATCATGACTATTAGAATCTTGATATTAGAGTCAGACAGTGCTAACTCCACCACTTACCAGCAGGGACTTAACCCCTCTGAGTTTCTGTTTTCCTGTTTGCAAAATGGGGATGCTAATACAGTTAAGTAAGAGAATCCAGGTTGAAGTGTACTCTTGAGGTTTCGGAAGGCTTTTAGTGTTTTTATGTCCTGTACTTTATCCACTCAACTAGTAAGCGTGTCTTAGGAATACTTAGATATTCAGAATGCAAAGATGAATAAATCATGGTCCCCTCCTCAGTGACTACATTGCCTAGTAAATATGAAAGTTAGGTTTATAACAGGCCTAAGTAAAAGTTTTATAACAGGCCTATGTACTGAGACAACACAGATGAAAAGACATGTGTGCAAGGTCTCAAAGATGAGTAGGAATTCACCAGAAAGAGAAGAAGGTGAAAGCAATCCAGTAGGGAGCAGTAGCAGCATTTGGTACAGCGTGGAGACATGAAAGTGCATGCATGATGTGCTGGAAGTGTGATGAAAACGTCAACAGAGCATTTGGGACAGAGAGCGATAGGAGATGGTGCTGCAGGGGTATATTAGGAACAGATGATGAAAAGACTTGGATACCCTGCAAATAAATTTGGATTTTAACCTATAGATGATGGGGAAGAACAAGCATAATCACAAAATAAAAGAAGTGCTACCATATTAATCATTACAGCAATTTTTAATGTTTCACTGTTATACATGTTCTTGATTTATTCTCAGTTTGGGATTACTGCTGAAAAATACTCTAGTTCTAAACTGGTCCACTTGAAAATGGATTACCTCAAATGAAGTAGCCAAACCAAATGCTGTCACGAAGGTGCAAATATAATCTCAGCAGGCTTTTATTTAATTGAGGGCTTACATAATACAGGAGTTCACTGTAGCTAAAATAACATGTTCTCTGCTGCTGGATTTAATGAAAACCTGCTTAAAGTGTATATAAAAGAGTGAAAAGCTAGGTGCATTTTCTGGGTACATTTCCCAGGACTTTACTTGCTGAGGATCAAATATTACACACGGTGCTGACTTATTCTAGGATATGTAATTTTAAAAAGAGAAAAGATCATGTAGAATATCAGTTTAATTAAAAAAAAATAGATGCATTGCCACAGCTATAATGTTATAAAACACATGAGTAGTAAGTTTATGGATCCTTTCTCACTGAGAAATAAAATCCTATTTCCCATAGGATGTGACTGGCACCTGGAAATTTCTAAAATAAAATTTTAGAAGGCATCGGTAGAAAGGTACATGTTGAATAGCTTCTAATGTTGGCAAGTAGCAGGGAAGGAATTCTTTAGAAAACATTCACACTGGAATAGTAAAAGAACAAACAAAAAAATTGTTGGCTTTTGCTTTACCCCTATTCTCTGAAATCAAACTGTGTAAATGCAAAGATCTTTTCAGTTTCTGCCAAAAAGACAGTATCTTCAGGCTATACAATAGCTGCTTTAGAGTTGAACACAGTGACCAAGATAAAGAAAGAGACTGCAGTATGAACAAGGGACGTTCAAGTAGTAGGCAGAAAATTAATTGGAAATATAGGAAGAAGCCAGCATGTCCAACTGTGCAGAGAGACAGAGGACATCGTTGGATCAGCAGGGGCTGAGCTCTCTATGGCTTTGAGGCATTAGGGGTCAAGGACAGTAGAAAGCTTAGTTTTTCACTTGAGATCACTTAATAATGACATTGGGTGCACTGTAAGTGCTGAGGGTCTCCAGAGCCTTGACACAACGTACACACGCACACAGTGGATTAACGGGTGTTTAGCAAAGCTGATGCCAGTGTTTCCTTCCCCATGCATTCTTCTCCCAGCACACATTTACATGGGAGGTTTAACTTAGGATCCCCAAGACAACAAAAGATTAAAACAATTGACACGCTTCAGTGTGGGAGTTACGTACCAAGCCTGTGAAAAAATATGGAAGGGAAGGGCCTGATGCCACTCATATATCTCTGATAGTAGGAAGTGGGGGGATCTATGACTGACAGCCAAGCACACATCTGAAAGGAACTGATGCCCGATATGCAGAGATGTTTAGTTCCACCAAGGGAACCACACTGGATGGTAGGAAATACCTGAATGGGGGATCACTCATTCTGTAAGATTTTATTTAGTTGATAAGCTACATAAGCTCGTGAAACAGGCACAGACTCCTCCATCAAAGACTTCATAGATTCCCTCTCTTTTGTCTAGTTAAATTCTATACTGAGCTCAAGCATCACCTCCTCACGCTCCACCCCATGCCCTAAGCTCTTACAGCACCCCAAGTTTCTCCTCCGTAGCATTTACTTGCATTTTCTATTGTACCTTCACTTTTAGGCATGTTTTACTCATGTCTGTATGCCTGATTAGCCAAAAGCACCATGAAGGCAGGGCAACTTTCCTTCTGTTTTATCCCCTGTGACAAACACAGTGCCTAACACATAGTAGTTATTCAATAAATACTTGTTGAATGAGAGAGAAACAAGAATAAATCAGAGCTAGCTGTTGTTGTTAACCCTAAGAGAGGAGGTGGGTAATCCTGTAGACACAATTATATTTTGCTGTATTATGGAACCTCAGACACTTTATTGTGTCTGACATAGATCTAAATGTCTTTACTTAACCAAAAAACCCAATTTCCTGGGAATTCAATTAACAAGAACGACAAAGCCTGCACTTACAAAACCCCTAAGCACTTACATAGTACCCTGAGCTTTGAACTCACATAGACTTTAGTTAAGACCCTGGCTCTGTCACTTACTGGTTATATGATCTCCAACACACAACTTAATATCCTGGATGCTCACTC